>NC_065573.1:24306212-24609242 GCF_937616625.2 Mercurialis annua | reverse complement strand
AAGGCAAGATACATAAAAAAATCCTTCAAATTATTCAGAGGGATCGCATTAGCTGTTTTAGTTTTTTCTTGCCCACTTAACCCTCAATATTTCAAATGGTGCAAAAAAATCTTTAATATTTTTTGAAAGAGCATTTAAGCCCTTTTAGTTTATTTTTTGTACATAGCCCCTCGCATTCTTAGTTAATTAATGATTTTTTTCAAGGGTGGGGGATTATTTTTAGCCATTTAAAAACATTAAGGGCTTAAATGGCAAAACAATCAATGTAAGGGTTTATGTACACTTTTTGAATAACTTGAAGGGTTTTTCGTATCTTCTATCTTTCATTAATATTTAAATTACTTAAACTTTAAAAATAAATTTACTCAAAATTATTTAAATGTTAAAAAAGATATTGAAAATATTTTAAGTTCTTGAAACATATTCCAGAGTTTTAATAGCTATCTTAACAATTTAAATTTGAGAATAATTGATTTTGAAAATGTGCTTACGGTGATGATAATATTCATGAATGTTGAGGTTAATTTAGAGGGTGCCTTGATATTATCCCCATGAAAATCCAAAAGCACATCTAAAAAGTCCTTTCTTTTATCTTTATCACCATCATGTGCTTCACATGACCTAATTTTAATCCTTTCTTCGATAAAACCTTGACCAGCTTCGAAGGCATGTTCGGTATGAAAATGAGTCCTTCTCTTTATACCTTGAGGATCAATCCATTTCAAAATTGGTAAAAAATCTGCGACATTTGGCTTACAACTCACCTCCATGATCTTAGATGTATGATAAAAGTATATAGACCCTCTCTCTAAATTTGGATCGTCCAAATTTTGTGAGAATATTAGATTACCAATATGATTAAAAGCCATCAAGAAAAAACATCTATGAAGATCAACGGCTTTGGTTCCATTCTCACTTGCATTTCTTAAATATTGTATCATTCGATCAACGGAGTTTGCACGTATGGTTTGCGTGGCGTCAAGACGACTGCCCGTAAACAATTCTGTGGTGCAAAGACGCTTTAGTAACCGCCATTGCGATCCATACTGAGCCGTAATCAAAGAACCTTCATTACCATATTTTCCTTTCATGGATTCATAAATCTGCCTTCCTGCCAGAACGGTATCATGATTCTTAAACATTTCTTTAGCCACTTCACTAGAAGATATGACCACGGTTCGTATAGGTCCTAACCAAAGGGTCATTATTGGACCATATTGACTAGCCAATTTGGCAAATGATGCATGCGGCTCCTTACTTAGCTGAAGAAGGTTTCCGACTAGTGGTAACCTAATCGGCCCCGGTGGTAAAACCCATCTTCTTTCTCTCGTTCTTGATACTACAATCCATAATAATATTATGGCTATTATTATTAGTCCCAATCCCATTTTTATTTCTTTTTTTTTTGGTGTTGAGAAATAAGAAAAAGAAAGGATAATCTCTAGAGTATGTTCTTAAATTGAGCATACAAAATGGTTATATAGACTTGCAAACTTAACGTGTAGTCTTTTGATTAATTGAAAATCTTTTGATTTACAACTCTTAGATTTGAGACACTAAATACACAACTTCAACATTTAATAAAAGACTCTTAAACTTCTTATATTAAAACACTATAATATACTACCTCTATTTTAATCTAATTTATATAATTTTTTATTTTTAGGCAAGCACTTTTACATTATTATTCTAGTATTATTTTAATTATATGATTCATCAATAAAATTAATAATCATAATTTAACTCATAAGATATTTTCTAATTCAAAAAAAACCTTTAATTAATCTCTAACTAATTTAATATTAGTCATAATTAAAGTAATTTTAATCCCACAAATTAGATATTGCCTAATAAATCAAAAACTCTAACAGCTTATCTCTAATCAATTCGATATTGATTATAAATAGAACACGATAATATAATTATTAAAAATTTAATACAAGACATAAGATATTTCATAATTTAATTAATAAATACTGTATTAATATTGATTATAAATATAGCACAATGATATGATTATAATAAACTTAACTACATTTATTTATAAAAAAATTCTAGTTAATTTAATATTGATTATAAATGATGGATTCAGACATCTAGACGTCTTAACATGCAAAACAGTGTAGATGGTTGATCGGACGGTGGTTGTTTAATTAGCTCTCCGATGTTTAAGTCGGTATTGAGTTTAAGAGAGAATAATTATATTTAATGTAGTTGTTTGTTTAGGCATACCTTAAAATTCTTAAATAATAGGAGTAAGAGAATATTTTGTAGAGTATAAATAGAAAATGGATTCCTATTTGGAATATGAATCCAAATAGGAAAATAATTTCTATTTGACATGTAAATTTATTTAGGAATTAATTTTCTAAATATAATTATATTTATTAATTAGGAATACGATCCTGAATAGGAATATATTTTTTCGTTATTATAAAAACTTTACGTCTTCTGTTATCTCATATACTTTCGATTATTGTAGTTCGATTTATATTCAATTCTCCGCAAGTCCCGACGTCTCACTCAGTTGGTGAATCGCATAGGATTCGGATCATAATGTTTATGTGAAATTGGATTTACATCATTACCCCCGCAAGTAAACTAATATCTAGATATTTATACATTATTTAATTTTAGTTTTATATCAGTGAGTTCTTTCAAATTCTCATATAATTATCGTTTGACACATGTTCATGACGAATCACAAATCTTTTAATTCTTGAAATTTTTTCCTCTTTTCTTTCATTCTTCTTTATTTATGTATTGCTTTTCATTTTGATTTAGTCTGCTACGTTTTATCTTTGGGTACTTGATTTTCGTAGATTGTGATTTTAAGCTTTTTGTTTTATTTATCTTCATTTAGCAAAGTCTTTTATTTAGGTGATGCTATTATATTTGACAAATCTAACATCTTTGGGGTAGACCTGTTTATTTTTGGGCGAAACCTCTTCTTTGGCTAAACCCTTAATTATTGGACGAACCCTCTTATTTGAGTGAAGTCTTTATTGGGTGAATCCTCTTTTTTGGGTGAAGCCTTTATTTGGCGAAACCTTTTCTTTGTGTGAAACTTTTATTGTGCACACCCTTGTGAAGCTCCTATTGGGCGAACCCTCTTCTTTGGGTGAAGTCCTTATTGGGCGTACCCTCTCTTTTGGTTGAAGCCTTTATTTGTTGAACCCTCTTCTTTTGGTGAAGTTCTTATTGGGCAAATCCCCTAGTGCTTTTATCTTCATCTTCAGGTTTGTAACTCATTATTTTGATGGCATCTTTGAATGCTAATCTCGTTTTCCTTAATACAATTCTTTCTTTATTTTGAGAGTTTTATTTTTTTGACATTCTTTTGAAATAGATTTGAGTCATTCGAACTCCTCCACAAGTGCACTGATCTTAGAGAGTATTTATGTATGTTTTTTGAGATCTCATTCACGGTTTTTTCACTACTAGAAATCTGGCCCTTTGCGACGGACATTTGCGACGGATTCAAAATCCGTCGCAATTTAAACACGTTTGCGACGGAATCAGCGACGGAAGACAAATCCGTCGCTGATTCCAATGAAAATGATGGCGGGAAAGCTCCCGCCACATTTGCGACGGAAAAGCCGTCGCAGATCCGTCGCATTTGTGGCGGGACAACTCCCGCCATTTTAAATCCCTAATTTTTAGCGACGGATTAACAATATCCGTCGCTAAATGCATTGTTGAATGAAACGGACCGTTTCATTCAACATATTTGCGACGGACGAAGGAGTCCGTCGCAAAACAGGTTAAGAAATTTGCGACGGACTCCTTTAGTCCGTCGCAAAACGTGCTGAATGAAACACACCGTTTCGTTAAGCATGATTTGCGACGGACTAAAGGAGTCCGTCGCAAAGTTCTTAACCTAATTAATAAACGTGCTTTTCTCCCTTCTTCTTCTATTTTGCTTTTTTCCAAAAACTGCTCCCTTCTCTCCCCGCCGGTGCTGCTCCCCGCCGTTCGCTGCTCCCCGCCGTCCTCTTCTCGCCGTTCACTGCCTGCCGTTCTCTGCCGCTGTCCTTCTCCTCCTCTCCGCCGTTCGCCGTTCACTGCCGTGTGCCGCTCGCCGCCGTCCTTCTCCTCCTCTCCGCCGCCGTCCTCTGCCGATCACTGCTGCTCGCTTCCGTTCGTAGGTTAGTTTTTTTTTATTAAATCAGTTAATATATTTATTAATTTGATTATGTTAATTTAATTAGTATATATAGATTAATTACTTAATTTAGGTTAATTAATCTAATTTAATATATATAGATTAATTAATTAATTTAGGTTTAATTAGGTTAGTTTATGTTAAATTTGATTATGTTAGTTTAAATTAGGTTAGTTTATGTTAAATTTATTATGTTAGTTTAAATTAAATTGTAGTATATTTTATATTTAATTTTCTGTTTTTAAATTATTTAATAATTAATTTATTTTTCTGTTTTTAAATTATTTAATAATTAGGCTAATTTAATGCAAATTATGTTGAATTCATTTTTAGTATTATCAAATTATTAAGTCACTCATTCGGCCAAGTATAATTGGATTGAATCAAATTGAGTAAAATTTAATAAAATTAGGTTAAATAATGTTTAAGTTAATATTAATTATAGGTTGATTATAAATTAAATTATATTAGAAATAAGTTGAATTGTTATAATAAAATATATTAATTTTAATAAAACTATGTTGTTTTTTAAAAAATTGTTTAATAAAGTTGCTTGTTAATATTTTTGTTATTGTTAGTTGATTAAATTAAGTTAATTTGACGATTATATTATAAGTTGTTTAATTGTTAACAATTTATTAGTTTGTTGTTTAATTTAATTAGTTAATTAGATTAGATAATAATTTAAGCTAATCAATTACTCTCTCAATTATTTGCGATAAGTTTAGTGGTTTTGTGTATTGTTATTTTCTTGCAGGACTTCCCTGAAAAATGGGTGATGCTCATTTTTAGGGGAAGTGCTGCCGATTTTTTATTAACTTTTTTTGTATTAACTTTTTTTATTAATACGTGTTTTTATTTACCATGATAGGTCTGACAGTCGCCGATAGCCCTTGATAGCCCGCGCACCGTGGTTCCGATTGATCCGGACGTTTCACCTTCTCTTTGCGGTTCTGCCCTTCAACAAGTAGGTTTTATCGCTCAATTAATTTGTTTTATTTTAGTTGGAATAGATTTTATTTACGATAATCAACCTAAATAAACCTCGATTTTATTCCCACCGAATAAAATCGTAAACCTAGCCGTAGAGTTCCCGTCCCGTGTGTTCAAGAGATTGAACGACACGGGATTGTACAGTTTGTACAGTTCGCAAAACTTGTGCTTCCGTAACTCGATCACGAAAAACCATATATGACTAGTAGCGGTAGAAAAATATTCGGTTGTTTTCCAGCGTTTGTTCTCCGGGTGGATGTTTAGTATATGTTTTGTAACGCTTATTCCTCAAGGAATATATAATTAGCGTTACAACGCATATAATAAATATCGCACTAAAGGAGAACGACGCCGGAAGGCTGCCGAATATTTTTCTCCGTTGCTAGGCATATATCGTGGCCGAGTTACGGGGCGCCTGTTTTGCGAATGGGATAGGGCCCTACCTTTTCAGCTGTCAATTACATTGACTTTGCTTATCTCGAGTGAAAACCCCACCTCTAATTATCCGCGCTACAGAAATGGAGACAGACCGCAGTTGGATGTACAAGAGCCACACAAACGAGCTGCTAACCACATGGTATAAGGAGCATGTGAAGGAGTTTGTCCGGTTTGCATTACGGCATCCGGCTTGTATGAGTGGGGTACATATAAAATGCCCCTGCCCTAAGAGAGGTTGTCGAAATACAAGCTATCGGGATGTCGATGAGGTGGAATTCCATCTATTGAAGAATGGGTTCGTGAAAGGTTACCAAGTATGGGTTTTTCATGGCGAGGGGAGCGTTTTGAACCCCCCTCCCCTTGCACAGTTACCAGAGCAGGATGTTCAATTCGACTATGAAGATGAGGGGCCAGGTGAGTTCAGTTCCGCTCAAAGAATGATTCTTGATGCGGCCGGTCCAGAAATAACGTTTCCTGAAGATGAGCTCCCGAATGCTGAAGCTCAAAAATTTTATGATATGATGCGTGCGGCTGAAGAAGACATATGGCCTGGGAATAGCAGACATTCTCCATTTTCTGCATCTGCTAAAGTGATGGAGATCAAGTGTCGACATAAGGGTTCGGTAGCTTTAGTTGACGACGTATGCGGATTGATACAGGAGCTGCTCCCGGAGGACAACAAGATGCCAACGAATTTTGCTAAGATTAAGAAGCTGGTCAAAGGTTTGGGGTTGCCGGTTGAGGTTATTGATTGTTGTTTCTATAACTGTATGATTTATTGGGGGGAGGACGCGGATCTAACGCACTGCAAAGTTTGTAATTATGCGCGGTGGAAACCTGTGACCCAAGGAAAATCCACAAAAAGAAAGGCTAACGTGCCATATAGTAAAATGTTCTATTTTCCAATAACTCCGAGGCTACAGAGGTTGTACGCTTCGAAAGCCACTGCTCGGCATATGACCTGGCACGCAGACCACGAGATGGAGGGTGATAAGATGTGCCACCCGTCCGACTCTCCGGCTTGGAAACGTTTTAGTAAACTGCATTCTGAGTTTGCCGATGAAGGGAGAAATATCAGATTAGGCTTATGCTCCGATGGGTTTCAGCCATTTACCAATTTTGGGCAGCAGTATTCCTCGTGGCCGGTCATTTTGACGCCGTACAATCTCCCCCCAGGCATGTGCATGAAGGATGAGTTTATGTTTTTAACGGTTTTGGTACCAGGGCCTAGAAACCCAAAACACCTAATGGATATCTTCCTACAGCCGCTGATTGCAGAGTTGAACCAACTGTGGGAATGTGGAGTCCAGACATATGACGTTCATAAGCGTCAGAATTTTCAACTAAAAGCGGCTCTTATGTGGACAATAAATGACTTTCCCGCTTATTCTATGTTGTCTGGTTGGAGCACTGCTGGTAGAAAAGCATGCCCGTACTGCATGGAAAACACTGATGCATTCACACTGGATAAAAGCGGTAAACAATCGTGGTTTGATTGCCATCGCAAGTTTTTGCCTCCGAATCACCAATTCCGTCGAAATGTTACTGATTTCCGTAAGGGGAAACGAGAGGTCGGCAAAAGGTTTGCAGGGGTGAGAACTGGATATGAACTGTTAGCAGAGATTGATCGACTGGGGTTTAAGAAGGCATTTGAGCCTGGTGCGAAAGTTACTAATGCATTACTGTCAAAAGATCATGGGTGGAATAAAAAAAGTATCTTTTGAGATTTGCCTTATTGGAGAACGAATGTAATACGTCACAATCTCGATGTCATGCACATTGAGAAAAATGTCTTCGATAACATTTTTAATACCGTTCTCAATATCCCCGGGAAAACAAAAGACCATGCAAAATCTCGTGAAGAGTTGAACGACATCTGTGATCGGCCAGGGTTAGCTAAAGATCCGGCAACTGGGAGATTTCCAAAGGCAATGTATGCTTTGGATAGGGATTCAAAACGAGTTTTGCTTGAGTGGATTCAGAAAATAAAGTTTCCAGACGGGTACGCGTCAAACTTGTCTAGATGTGTTGATCTAAAGGGGTTGAAAATGCATGGAATGAAAAGTCATGACTGCCATGTTTTTATGCAACGACTTCTGCCAATCGCCCTTCGGGAGCTACTTCCGAAAAACGTGTGGGAGCCTCTAACAGAGTTAAGTATCTTCTTCAGGGAGTTAACTTCCACGTCACTGTCACAGAAAGATCTAAACCGTATGGAAACTGAGATCCCAAAAATCCTGTGTAAGTTGGAACGTATATTTCCACCCAGCTTTTTTGACTCTATGGAGCATCTCCCCGTGCATCTTCTGTATGAAGCTATGATTGCAGGACCGGTTCAGTATCGCTGGATGTATCCATTTGAAAGGTAATCAATTAGTCATGGTTTTTTCTCGAATCCATCTGTTCAATAAATATATGATTATAGAAAATGCTTACGAATATTAATATCCGGTTACAGATATTTGAGGAAATTGAAAAAAAAGGTCACTAATAAAGGCAGGGTGGAAGGGAGCATTAGTAGTGGATATCTGCAAGAAGAAATTGCTAAATTTGCATCCTATTATTTTGCCGAAGGTGATCCGATGTTACCCGTGCGTTTGGGAAGAAATGAAACTTGCGATATGGATATCGATGACGATGCCGACAAACTGGGAATTTTTAAACCTAAGGGAAAGCCGTTGCGTGGTAGCGGTAGGAGATATCTTGAAGACGATGAGATCATCGCTGCTCGGACCTATGTTCTTCTGAATTGTTCCGAAATCGAAGAGCATCGAAAGTAAGCATTTAAATATAGTGTAATATTTCACATATTTGCTAGAATTTGATGTAGTTTGGGCCTCTACCATTTAAAGGGTTTTTGTAGCCGGGTTGCGCGAAAGGAACAGTGGCATAAGTGAAACAGAAATTGAAAGAGTGCTGGAAAGTGATTTCGCCTCTTGGTTCGAACAATATGTACGTATCTTATAACAATGGACTTTCATTTTTATAATAAGGTTTATAAATTTTACAAATTTCTAACTCCCCACAGGTGAAAGATCCAACTGTCTGTACAAATCCGTTTATTCTGAGTCTCGCAAAGGGACCGTGTAGAAAGGTCACCACATATAAGGGATACTATGTAAACGGCTTCAAATTTCTTACTCAGGAATATGGGCAGGATCAACTTACAATGAATAGCGGTGTCTGCGTAAGGGGAACAGAATATGTTGAGGGTGAAAATGACTTTTATGGAGTGTTAACGGACATAATTGAGTTAGAGTATCCAGCTCTACCAATGAAGCAGACCGTCATTTTTAAATGCGAATGGTTCGACCCTACGGATACAGGCACAGACACTACCAATCGATACAACTTGGTAGATGTTAATCACAGACGCAGGTATAATAAATACGAGCCGTTCATCTTGGCAGAACAGGCTGACCAAGTTCATTACCTTCCATATCCAAGCAGAAGACGGGACAAAGTAAATTGGTGGGCAGTTTGCAAACTTAATTATCCGTCGCCAAATTCGTCTCCCTTTTCATTTTTTGGGAGACGAAATTGGCGACGGTTTGTTGGATATGGCGACGGGTGTTCCGTCGCCATTTTTGCGACCCCTTGGTCGCTAAAAATTTAGCGACCAGACAATTTGCGACGGACAGATTCCGTCGCAAAGTGATATTTGCGACGGATTTTGCATAGTTTGCGACGGAATAGTCCGTCGCAAATTGCCTGCTGTACAGTAGTGTTTGTTTATTTTTGCTATTTTCTTGAGCAATCCGCAACAATGATCTTTTTTTATGATACTCTGTTTTAAAGCTGTCAAGGGTAGAGCGTTGTCTTTAAGGCAATTCTCGTATTTTCTTTTCTTTCCCTTAGGACGATTCATTTAAAGTAGATTTATACCTATCTTCTTCCTTTGTCCTTGTGCAAAAACTTTGTATTTTAATTTTTTAATTTTAAAAATAATTTAAACTATGTGATTTTAAAATTAATCTAAATCTCTTAGGATTTTTATTTAATGTTCAAACGAACCTATTTTTTTCCCTCTTGGGAATTTTATTTAAGATTCGGGCAAGTTTATCTTTTTTTCCCCTTTTGAGTTTTTATTTCAAGTTTCGAGCGAATTTATTTTTTTTCTCCCTTCTGGGATTTTTATTTAAAATTCGGGTGAATCTCTCTTTTTTCTCTTCTGGGATTTTTATTCATGTTTAGGCGAATTTATCTATTTTTTCCTTTTGTAGTTTTTAAGTTTCTTCCTTTTTCTCCCATCTTTTCAAAATTTTCTTAGAATTTTTCCAACAATTTCATTAAGACTTGAAGATAAATTTCTGATTTGTCAATCCTGGAGATAGTCTTAGTCATATCAAAAAATTCTCTATAGGGATGCAATGTTGTTGTTGGAATATTTTCTACTCTATATTAGCAAAAATTGCTTCCTGCAAAAATAACTTAACTTTAACTTTTTTCTGTTTTAGATCATGTCTCGAACGCGACTGTAATGTCTCTAACAAAATAGGATGAATAAATTTAGATCTGTAATTTTTATCTTAGTGTTTCGAACAAGATTTAAGTGTCTCGAATGAGATACTATTTATTCCAGTAATTTCAACATGCTTTAATGAAATCAAGTGGCCATTCAAATCCCTTAATCATGGCAAAATTCCTTAATGACCTGTTTTTTCTTTTGAATTTGGCCAACTATAATTAATATAAGGCTTAATGCCTTAAAAAAATCCCGACCTTTCATCCCCTTTTCAATCCTACCTTAACGTTGAAAAATTGTTAATTTTACCTCAATTTGTATTTTTTCATTTCAATTGTACCCTGAAGCATAAAATTGACCTTTATTTATTTGACAAAAGTGCAATAATTTTTTTTTAAAATGGTCAATTTAATATAAAAAGTTAATCTAATACAAAAAGAGTCAATTTAGAGAATTTTTATCAAATAAAAAAAGATCAATTTTATGCTTTAGGGTACAATTAAAATGAAAAAAAAATACAAAATAAGGTAAAATTGACAGATTTACAACGTCAGAGTAGGATTAAAAAGGGGATAAAAGGTCAGAGTTCTTTTAAAACATTAAGCCTTAATATAATGTGATCTGCTTGTTATTTTCAATCACCTGCTCCTCCTTTGAATTTGGCCCAACTCAATTCACTTGACATGCCCGCTTCCTCTTATTATTTTTTTTCACCTGCTTAATTTTTCTTGGCTAACCATATAACTAATCAACACGCTTAATTCCTTCAATTGCTTAATCAATTCTGATAATGCTTATAATTTTGCATACCAAGCAATCTTTTTTATTCAAATTATAGTAGGATAGCATCAAACAGGCGAAAGCTCTCAATGGACGACCCTCTTCTAAAGGAGCAACGATCTCCAGTTAAGGATGACAGATCCACCAAGAAGGCAAGGTTTAGAGATGGTGATAGCGGTGATAACCCTACGGGGGTTATGTCCTTCCGTGACAAAGTTATGCAATCGGAAAAAAACCGTGAAGAAACTTTGGCAGGGGATGATGATGATTTTGAGGTAGAAGAGGAAGATGTCATTGTGGGAATAGGAGAGGGTATGCCGGCTATTAATTTTTCGGAAAAGATTAAGACTGAATTATCGAAACAATGGAGGACAACAGTTATTGTAAAATTACTGGGAAGGCCTATTGGATACCGAAATCTTTGCAATAGGCTTGAATCGTTGTGGAAATTCGTAGGAGGTTTTGATGTTATTGATCTGGAAAATGATTACTTTCTTGTTAAGTTCAGGAATGGCTATGATGTGGAGTCTGTTATCACAGGAGGCCCGTGGGTGATGCTTGGTCACTATCTCTCGGTTCAAGCATGGAATCCAGAATTTGACTGCAGCAATGATGAGATTAGATTCATAAATGCATGGATACGATTACCCCGAATGCCTATTCACTACTACAATAAGAAGGTTCTTAGGCACATTGGCGCTATGGTGGGCAAAGTCATTAAGATCGACTATTGTACTGAGGCAGCAGAAAGAGGGAAATTCGCTCGTATAGCGGTTGAGTTAGACCTCAAGAAACCTCTAGTTTCTCAATTCAGGCTAGACGATAATGTCCAGTTTGTGGAATATGAGAACTTACCCCGTATCTGTTTTGAATGTGGAAGGTTTGGTCATGTCAGAGATTTTTGTCCTCATCGGAAAGATAACTCGAAAGAGGAATGTCTTGATCGCAGATCAACAGCCGGAGATGGGGTAACAGGAAAGGGAAGTGAGAATCTGGATGGTAACCCTAATTTTGGCCCATGGATGATGGTGGGTAAAAAAGGAAAGGTAGGAGGTTATGCAGGCCCTTTGAGAAAAGGTCAAAGTTCTAATTCAGTTAGGGAAAGCCATATCCCCGGGTCCAGATTTGACGTTTTAAATTCCGAAGATATGGAGGTTATAACTGAAGATTTGGTGCCTAATGAGGTGGAAACTAATGTGGAATCCAACGTGATCAAGACTGCTACTTATGTTAACAAGGAACCTAAATTGAAAGAGGTTGCTCATGCAAGAAATGTCAATTCTGCCCTCAACCACAAAGAAAATCCCAGGCCAGCCCTTGCTGATGTGGATAATAATAAAGCCCATTTGGAAAAAAAAGAAATTTTTGATTACAAAGGCCCAAACAGCCCTTGATGCCAGAAAACATTATGCTGTTATCGTTAGCTTTAATAATCAAAAACCGGCTTCTATGAGCAGTGAAGAATCCGAGACAACTAACCACAATCAGAACATGATTACTGAGTCCAACTCGATAATGGAACCTGATCCTCCGGACATTCAGACGATGGAGAAGGCTGATAAGGAGAATATTATGCCACATGTTCATGGGATAGGTGGGCCTATAGAGGATATGGTCATGGAATACTCAGACCTCACTGAAGTTGAGTGTTAGATAGAGGATACTATGAATGGTATGGAAGTGGAGAACATTTGAGGTTTGGATTCAGGGCCTTTCTTCTATTTTTATTTTTTACATGTTAGACAGAATCAAAATTTGTATTTGGAACGCTCAAGGAGCTGGTTCTAAGAATTTTCTTAGAGTTTTTAAGAACTTCTGTACTCAGTATAGGTTCGATGTTGTTAGCATCGTGGAGCCTCGGATTAGTGGTGAAAAAGTAGACAACTTCATCAAAAACAGTGGGTTTGATTATTCGCATAGAATTGAAGCTACTGGGTTTTCGGGCGGTATTTGGGTTCTTTGGAAAGACAACGTTAAACTTACGGTTATGGAAAATAACAAACACTTTATGCACTTAAAAGTGATTGTTGGTAGAGAGGCCTTTCTAGTCACTATTGTCTATGCTAATCCAAACGCTAGCTTGAGAAAAGGTTTTTGGGAGGATATTAGTGCTTTAGCAAATGTAACGGATATGCCTTGGCTCATTGGAGGTGATTTTAATGCTGCTTTGAATGATAATGAGAGAAGGGGGGGGGGGCAAGTGGCAGGTTTGGCCATTGTCCTCTTTTTCGCAAATGGGTTGATGATTTTAATTTGATTGATCTTGGGTTTCACGGGTCGCCTTTTACTTGGAGGAGAGGCAATCTTATGAAACGGCTGGATCGTTTTATCTGCAAAGAGTTGGGCTGCTTTATTTCCTAGCCATTATGTTTTACATTTGCCTAGAATCTGCTCTGATCATAACCCGATTTTCCTGCAATTTGGCCATCATTTCAATGGAAATTCGAGTAGGAAACCGTTTCGTTTTCTGGCGGCGTGGTTAGGGGATAAGAGTTTCGGCAATCTGATTAGAGATAACTGGAATCCTTCGGGGTCCATGATGGAGTCTATCAATAACATCACAGAGCATATGAGAAATTGGAATTATTCGGTGTTCGGGAATATTTTTCATCGAAAGAAAACGATTATGGCAAGACTTTGAGGTATTCAGAGAGCGAAAGAGAATTACACTAACCAGAGACTTAATATTTTGGAGGAGAAACTTAGCAAAGATCTAGAGGATACTCTTTACCAAGAAGAGCTTCTCTGGATTCAGAAGTCTCGCTGCGATTGGGTTGTTGATGGGGATCGCAATACGGCTTATTTTCATAGGCGTACTTCGACACGGAGAAGGAAGAACAAAATTTGGGCTCTAAAGAATGAGCATGGGCAATTAGTGGATAACCCAGATACACTCAAAGAGATGGCTACTGAGTACTATTCTAAACTCTTCACTAAGGAGGTTGATGCTTACACCTCACTGCCTTGTCAAGGCCTCTTTCCTGTATTGGAAAATCGATTATCTGACCAGTTGGCGTGTGCGGTCTCTGATGATGATATTAAGAAGGCTGTTTGGCATATGCATCCGTTGAAAGCCCCGGGGGTGGATGGCCTTCATGCCCTTTTTTACCAAAGCCAATGGCCTACGATAGGCGATAAAGTTTGTAGCTTCATCCATGGTATTTTTAATGGTAAGCCTTTTCCTCCTGAGATCAACAAAACTCTCATAACGCTCATTCCCAAATGTGATAACCCTGACTATTTGAAAGATTATAGGCCGATTAGCCTTTGTAATGTGCTTTATAAGGTTATTACAAAGATTATTGCAAATCGGCTCAAGAAGATTATGCCTCACATTATTGGCCCGACCCAAACTAGTTTTGTGGAGGGGCGCCATATAACGGATAATATTATCTTAGCGCAAGAAGCTTTACACACGATGCGGAAGAAGAAAGGTAGAAAGGGGTATATGGTGATAAAGCTTGATTTAGAAAAGGCTTACGATCGGGTCTCTTGGGATTTTCTTCATGATACTTTGAGAGACATTGGCATCCCTAGCTATCTGTCATCAGTTATTATGAGCTGTGTTTCTTCTACTTCTATGAGTATCTTGTGGAATGGGTGTAATTTAGAAGCTTTCAGTCCTTCGTGTGGCATTCGTCAAGGAGATCCGATATCCCCTTACCTCTTCGTTCTTTGTATTGAGAGACTTGCCCAAATGATCAACATGGAGTGTCACAACAAGAAGTGGAAACCTCTTACTATGGGTCGGGACTGCCCGGGGCTATCCCACCTCTTCTTCGCTGATGACTTACTTCTTTTTGGAGAGGCATCAATGGGGCAGGTTGAGATTATCACCAGGTTGTTGGAGATTTTTTGCACGTCATATGGGCAGAGAATTAATAAAGAGAAGTCCAAAGTTTTATTCTCCCCCAACGTCCCTCATGCTAGTAAAATTCTTTGGGCTAATAAACTGGGTTTTTCTAACACTGATGATTTGGAAAGCTACCTGGGCGTTCCTCTCTTGCATGGGAGATATACAAAGAAACATGCAGCTGGTGTTATGAACAGAATTAGAACGCGGTTATCTAATTGGAATGCTAAATCTTTGTTGTTAGCAGGCAGGTCTTCACTAATTAACTCAGTTCTCTCTGCAGTGCCCATATACACTATGCAAACTACAGCCTTAACTAAAAACTCGTGCAATGAGATTGAGAGTAAATGTAGACAATTCCTGTGGGGATCTTCCACTGAGTCAAGGAAAATCAACTTGATCAAGTGGGATGTTGTCAGAAAATCGAGAGTTAGAGGGGGTTTGGGTCACAAAAATATGAGCTTAATGAATGAAGCCTTACTGATGAAGATTGGGTGGAAGATTTTGGCTAATCATGATGTGTTTTGGGTTAAAATTCTGAGATCAAAATACAAGATTTTAGATAATTGGGTGCCTTCCCTGCCGAATATTGTTGGCTCGTCTCATTTATGGCAAGCGTTGGGAAAGCTTTGGGGTAAGCTTCAAGCAGGGGTGAGGTGGGCTCTATGTGATGGGACTACTATCCGTTTCTGGCTTGATCCTTGGCTAGGTGAGAACATTTCGTTAATCCAGGTTGCTATTGCTCAGGTCCCTCTTTCTGATTTACATCAAACAGTTGATAGTTTTGTGAAGAGTCATGGTGGGTGGTGGTGGTCGAAGTTTGAGAATTTACTTCCAAACAACTGGCTTTTGACTATAGTTAATATTATTCCTCCAGATCATAGTAATGGAAAGGATTTTATGTTTTGGGGCTTCTCTAATTCTGGGCAGTTTTCAACGAAGTCAGCTTATGAATTCTTGGATAGTGATATTGGGCCTGGGGAGGACCGGAGATGGAGCTTTGTTTGGAATTGGCCTGGGCCAGAAAGAGTCCGTTTCTTTTTGTGGTTAGTAGCCCATGATAGGCTTTTAACAAATCACGAGAGGCGGCGGAGACATCTGACTGAAGAAGGTATGTGCCCTAGATGTAAAATAGAGGATGAATCCATTTGCCATTTGCTGAGAGATTGTTGTTTTTCCAAGCTTATCTGGAATAGAGTTTTAGCTCCGACGAAAATTACAAGTTTCTTCTCCATGAATTTTGAGACATGGCTTGAAGCTAACTTGAAAGGGTCTTTTAATGGAAATGGCCATGATGATTGGGTGTGCTATTTTGGGATTACTCTCTCGCTTATTTGGAATTGGAGAAACAAGTATGTTTTTGATGGTAAGTTTACCTCTGTCATGACTGTTCTTAGAGATATTGATTATAGGGTGAATTATATTACTGCGGCAATTGCTAATAAACAGAAACATGATTCCACTCTGAGAAACTATAGGAACATTTTTGTTGGGTGGTCTCGTCCCCCTCCTGGATGGATCAAGATTAATACTGACGGAGCTTTTAGTCAAGCCACTCGAGTTGGGAAAGCAGGGGGTTTAGCCCGGGATGAGACAGGGAGATGGCTGGGGAGTTTTGCTATGTGCATTGGTAGAGATTCGGTTATTGGGGCTGAGTTTAGAGGGGTTTACCATGGTCTTTTACTGGGCTGGAAATTAGGGGCTACAAGAGTGGTGATCGAAGTTGACAACAGCTTGGTTGTGGAAAAGATCAATGCAGGTTCAGTTGAAGCAGCTGGTTACTCAAATTTGCTCGCATCAATTCAGGGGCTTCTGAAGAGGAATTGGGAGGTGAAGATCAATCATGTCTATAGAGAAGCTAATGCTGCTGCTGATCATTTGGCGTCGATGCTGAAGGACAACGTTGTAGGAATTGATTGGCATACAGTGCCGCTGTTTAGCCTGATTCCATGGTTAAATCATGACGTACAGGGTGTGTCTTATGATAGAAATGTTTGCTATTAGCTGTGCCTAGGCCTTTGCCTCTTTTTTTGTACCAAAAAAAAATTCTGATAATGCTCGACATTTCCGACTTTTTCGATTTAGCAAATCTGTTAGATCTGTTTGTATGTTTTTTGAATTAGGCTCTCAGATGTCATCCTTGAATGAAAATTTATTTGATTCGCAGGAAAGTTTATTCGATAATTTTATGAGTTTTTCCCACAGACGACGCCAATTGATGGATCCAGAATTTGGAGGACTTAACCTGCAAAACAGCATAGATAGTTGTTTGGACGTTGATTGTCCGATTAGCTC
Organism: Mercurialis annua; assembly: GCF_937616625.2. Taxonomy (NCBI): domain Eukaryota; kingdom Viridiplantae; phylum Streptophyta; class Magnoliopsida; order Malpighiales; family Euphorbiaceae; genus Mercurialis; species Mercurialis annua. The sequence goes on along the minus strand of NC_065573.1, from coordinate 24,592,253 downwards.
TCTTACGCTTAAGTCAGTACTGAGTTTAAAGAAAAATAATTAATTAAATGTAGTTGTGTGTTTAGGCATGCCTCAAACTTCTTATATAGTAGTAGTGTAGGAATATTTTATAGAGTCTAAATTGAAAAGGGGTTCCTATTTAGTATATGAATCTAAATAGGAAAAGAATTTGTACTTGGCATATAAATCTATTTAGAAATTAGTCTGCTATAATTATACTTTTTTATTAGAAATATGATTCTGAATAGGGATATATCCCTCGTTGTTTTAGAAAGGCTTAATCTATAATCTATAATCTATCTATATCTATAATCTATAATATTTATACTATATATAAAAGCACGGATGGAGGGAGGGACAGGCAAATTTACTGAATAATCATTTTCAGTTTACTACTAAATAAAGGTTTTATAGTCATTAACTAATTAATTATTTAATTAATCACTATTATAATAAAAGTCCTAATTAGAATAGGTAACTAAATTATCTCCAATTTAATTTTTAATATATAAAAAATAACTAAATTGTCTCCAAATTAGTAGGAATACCTATCTTTTAGTTTGATTGAACTATAAAATTAAAATACTATATTTGGTCAATATATTATTGTTTAAATTTCTATTTTATTATTTTTAAAGACTATATTTGGTCAATATATTATTATATAAATTTTTATTTTATTATTTTTAAAGATATTATTAATAAAATTAGTTTAATTATTTAATTATGGTTATTATAAAACCAAAAGAAAAATAAATTCAGTATAAAAAAGAAAATAACCGAATATATTATATTTACTTTTATAATTTTTTTTAACTAATTTAATATTAATTATAAATAAAAAATTGATATAATTATAATAAATTTACTAATATGTTCATTGACGAGTTACGTTACGAGCCACGTGCATAGCACGTAATGCGAATAATCCTTTTCAGTTTACTACTAAATAAAGATTTTATAGTCATTAACTAATTAGTTATTTAATTAATCACTATTGTAATTAAAATCCTAATTAGAATAGGTAGCTAAATTATCTCCAATTTAATTTTTAATATGTAAACAATAACTAAATAGTCTCCAAATTAAGTTAATTAAAGCACGGATGAGGGGGGGGGGGGGGGACATGCAAATTTACTGAATAATCCTTTTCAGTTTACTACTAAATAAAGGTTTTATTGTCATTAACTAATTAGTTATTTAATTAATCACTATTATAATTAAAGTCCTAATTAGAATAGGCAGGTTAATTATCTCCAATTTAGTCCTAATTAGAATAGGTAGCTAAATTATCTCCAATTTATTTAGTATGTAAAATAACTAAATTGTCTCCAAATTAGTAGGAATACCTATCTTTTAGTTTGATTGAACTACAAAATTAAAATATTGTATTTGGTCAATATATTATTATTTAAATTTTTATCATATTATTTTTAAAGATATTATTATAAAATTAAGTTAATTATTTAATTATGGTTATTATAAACTTAAAGAAATATAAATTCAATATGGAAAAAAATTTAATAACCGAATATATTATATTTACTTTTATAAAAATTCTTAACTAATTTAATATTAATTATAAATAAAAAATTGATATAATTATAATAAATTTACTAATATGTTCATTAACGAGTTACGTTGAAAATAATTTAATAACCGAATATATTATATTTACTTTTATAAAAATTCTTAACTAATTTAATATTAATTATAAATAAAAAATTGATATAATTATAATAAATTACTAATATGTTCATTGACGAGTTACGTTACGAGCTACGTGCATAGCACGTAATGCGAAACTAGTTATTTAAAAACCACCCAACTTGTAACTTTTTTTCATTTATACCATGACCTAGGAAAATTTTCAATTGTACCCTATTTTTAATTTTTATGTTTCATCTCTATCCTAATGAGTTGAATTGACCTATTTTCTTTTGAAAAAAAGTTTAAATTAGTCCTTCATTTTTAACCTATATTCTAATAAAACGTTAATATTAATCATTTATGTATTTTGTTTTTAATATTTTCATCTTTAAATTAATTAAATTATCAAAAAAAATTACTCTTGGGATACAAACGAAACATAAAAATCGAAAATAGGGTACAATTGAAAATTTTCCTAGGTCGTGGTATAAATTAAAAAACATTATAAGGTGAGTGGTTTTTAAGTAATTAGGTCTTTTAGAAAATATGGGTCTTCTAAAATTTCCTCCATTATCGATTATTATAGTTTGACTTATATTCAATTCATTAGTGAGATCCGAGGTCGGACTTGGTGGCAAATCCCACAAAACTCGGTTCATAATGTTTATGTGGAATTGGATTTCCATTAATAAATAAAATAAATTGGTATAATTATAATAAATTTAATTTATATCTAAATTAATGAGTTGCGTAATGAGCCACGCGCATAACATGTAATGCGAAACTAGTATAAATATCATAAATGCTTTTAAAATAACGTGAAAAATGTATAAGAACATTTTTTAACAAAATTGGATAGATTACACATCAGATTAGTTAGTTATGAATTAAATTATTATGATATTTGATTTTATACAATTAAATTCGCCTATTTTATTTGATGTTTATTTAAATATAATTGATATAAATTATAAAATTAATTACTCAATGAAACTCATACAATATTTTTCATGAACGATATAGTTATTAGTTTTATCATAATATTTTATAACAATTTTCATACTCATTGTAATATATAACTACTAAAAATAACTTTATCATATTGTTTTACCTTTTTTCAAATATTGTTGTTCAATTAATGCCTTTATTGAGAAAAGTACATATATTTTTTTAAATATTTATAAAAATATTGTGAACTTTTAAAAAGATTAAACGCCCACTTGACTACTTAACTATTTTAAATTTATTTTTAGTTTTAATTTAAAAAAATATTAGGTTAATCTGTTTAATTATATTATAATTGTTAAATTTTACATTAATTAGTTTATAATTTTTAAATTAGGTTAAATTTAACATTAACCTAGCCGATTTTAAATATCTCAAAATGGCCTAAAATAGCCAATTTTGAGGTTTTGTTATAATTGACAAATCCCACAAACATCTAGTATTTAGTTAGAATTAACTCATTAGAATAAAATTGTTAAATTAGGTTAATTAGTTTGTTATTTTACGTGAATTATACTTTCAGAATTTTTTTTAATTGTAATATAATTTGTTTTTATTTAGTTATTTAATTTAGAATATTAATAAAAATTATTAATGATTATAATTAATTTATAATAATAAATAGAGTTAATTTAAAATTAGTTTATTAATTTAGGTTAATTGTGATTGAGGTTGATTTAAAATTTTATTAATTATAATAATTAATATTTATTTGGGTAACTTTATCGCGTCATTGTGTTTTATGTGTATATCAATTATTTGACATGTTTTGTTTTTAATTAACGGAAAAAATGAAATAAGCCGAAACCGAGGGGAAATCCTTTATAAATTTTGCGAATTTGCCGACTTACAATTTTAGCGACAGATTTGTCCAAACATTTGTTGCTACTTTATTTACAACACTAATGGTTTAGCGACAGATTTTTCTGTCGCTAGTTTGTCCTCAGGACGGATTAGCGACGACAAAGTAATTCGTCACTAAAATTAACGACTAAAGTCATTTGGCGCCGTCGTTAATTCCATGCCAAAAAAGACAAATTAGCAACAGATGAACATTTTTAGCCGCAAATTGGGATGCCGATAAATTAGTGACGAACCCTTATCTTCTTCGCTAAAAGATTTAGTAACGCCCCTCTTAGTGACAACTGAGTACGTCGGTAATCTGTTGCTAAATCTATTTAGCAGCGGAAATAAGGTATTTAGCGACGGCGAAATCCGTCACTAAAGACCTTATTTCTAATTGTGGATTTTATTAAGGTTTGGAAGTCTTCAGCCCCCCTCGTATCAAGGTATTTTAGTTTGCTACCGTTGCATGATATGATACCGTTTTTGGACTTTTTGGTAAGACGGTCAATTATATGCTTTCTTTGCGAAGTTGTTGAAACATAAGCGCATTTTTTATTTATTGTGAATTCAGAGGTTGGATGTGTTTGTGTCGCCCCTTACTCTTTTGAGTAGTTCTTGGTTCAATGACAAGATATTATTTTGTGTGGTCCCTATTACAAATTAGGGGCTCTTACAAAAGTATCTAACATTTTGAAAATAATTACAACAATATTATTGACTTTTTTCATATACAAAAATACGAAAAAAAAATTATTTATAAAAATACGTTTTGTATATTGTTGGTATAATATGACTATGTTTAATACTTATGAATTAGGAAATTTGAAAATAATATTTGGTTTAATATTGTTATAATTTCAGTATATTTTTGGTATATCGATAATAATTTTTTTTATAAATTTTTATATTTACAATTTTAGTATATTGTTACTTTAATTATTAATATACGATGTGGTATAATATTGGTTTACTTTTCGTCTAATATTTATAAAATTTCAGTATTATTTTGATATGTTTACTCTTTGAATGAGGTATTATTTTAGTATATTTTTAGTTTATATACATTATGCACATGATTTAGCATACTTACATTATACCAATAGTATACATACCGTATTTCTGCAATTATTTTTGTTTTTAAATATTTTTGTAAATATTATTAAGTCAGCTCGTTATTTTTATAAACAGTATTTTTTAATCTTTTTTTGATAAATGGTGTAATTTTCTCTACAAATTATGGAAAATATTATATTTTCTTATTATGCGAGAAATATGAAAAAGTAAAAATGATATTATTTTTCAGAGCAATGCTTTAACAAAGGAGGACGTAATCTTTAATTTATTTTTAATCAGTTTTTTAAAAAAAATTAAAATATTAGTTTTCCTTACTCGAAATTGGTTTTTTTTTTAAAAAAATCTTTTTTATATCTTATTCTTAGGACCGTTTTGTTTATAGTCATCTCTCAAAGACGTAACCCCTAGTAAGCCACCTTTGTGTGGACCTCTTTTCGTGCATAAGTTTTGACTTGATGGTTTTTTTTGCCATTTTTTATAATTTTTAATATACATATACATATTCATCTATACTATATGTAAAAGTACGGATGGATGGGGAGAAGGGGGAGGGGGACAGACACATTTATATTAATGTCATTTTTACTTTATATAATATAATTATTAATTTAAAAGCTATTGAGATAATATTATGTTAAAATAATTGTCTGATGTACTAACTAAAATAAACTACTTTAATATTTAATAGTTGTTATTTTAAATATTATTTAATAATCATATAAAATTTTAATTAAAATAAATTATGTTTAATAAATTACTAATTTAATTATTACTTGATTTTTTAATTTATATTCTCTATAAATAAAATAGATTATTCATAATTAACTACTATTTTAATAATTATTTGATATTTTATTCGTAAGTACAATTTATAATCATAAAATAATGATTAATTAACCACAAATATAATATTTTGAGAAGTCACACTACGAGTCACGCGTGAAACACGTCAAATGACACTAGTTTATAAAAAATAGGTGAGGGTCCATCAGTTTTTTTATTATAAGATTTTTAATATTTAAATTTTACTAATAAAATTTATTAATTTCAATATTTTAATATCAACTTTTTTTTGTATTTGTACTATGTATACGTGTCTCATATTACAGTCAATTTTTATATTATAGTAAGTACATACCTAAAAAAATTAATAGTCTGCTAGTTGAAAAGTTTATAAAATTCATTTTATACTTTAAATATTTAATAGTTTAAAATTTATTTTCAAGGACTAAATAGACATTTTAGAATTATTGAACTACTAAAATAAATCTTTTATCCAAAAGTTAGTTTCCACAATACTACAACAGTAGAGGCTACACTCCATTGATGGAAGGTGGGGCGGAACTGGCTTATAGGGTGCTGCCCTGCCTAGCTACCGAACCATCCTCTGTGAATTCTTTAGTCAGTTAAGTTAGGTATTTGTTTTGGTATAATGTCTATGATATTTTTTGAACTGGTCTAAAATAACACATTTAAACCTTTTAATTTTAGACTAATCTGATAAATTGAGCCATATAGGTTGATGCGAGAGGCGAACTATGACTTTTAAATTTTAAACAGCTACATATATAATTACGGTTTGAATCTATGACCTCACTTAAATAAAAAGATCGTCTTACCAATTCATCTGTATTTTTTTTATGAATAGATATGCATATTAAGCCACAATGAATGATAAAAACTGTCACATATAGTTTACAAACAAGCAGTAGCATACATAACGTGGCATATTAGAGGATTAGGCTATAGTAAACAGCCAAAAGAACATTAGTTCGGATACAAAATACAGTAAAGATTTCTATAGAAATCAAAAGCCAAATAACAAAAACTCCTATTACAGTATTTAAGAAGAAAAACAGCCTTAGTAAAGCAGCTAAAAAATTAGGAAAAATCACCCTCTCCGTAACTGAAGCTTTATTTTGAAAGACTTTTCTATTTCAAATTTTTCAAATTTTTCAGAGCATTAAATACCATAAAATCTCTTAAAGTTTTCGATAAGGTCCCCTCGGAACTACACTTAGATATTTAGTGTGATAAGTCTAAGAGTTAGAAGTCCAAGAGTTTCCTATTAAATTAGTAATTAATATAGAGATACGTACCAAAAGTCAGTAAGTTAGTAACTTTATATAAGTGTTTTATATTCTCAACGACAACAAAAATTACTAACAAAACTAAAAAACAGAAATGGGGATAGGACTAATACTAATAGTAATAGCCATAATACTATCATGGATTATGGTATCAAAAATAAGAGAGAGAAGATGGGTTTTACCACCAGGACCCATGAGGTTACCACTATTAGGAAACCTTCTTCAGCTAGGCAAGGAGCCGCATGTATCGTTTGCTAAATTGGCTAGTCAATATGGTCCTATAATGACCCTATGGCTAGGACCAATGCGAACCGTGGTCATATCTTCTAGCGAAATGGCTAGAGAAATGTTCAAGAACCATGACACGGTTCTTGCAGGTAGAAAGATTTACGAGTCTATGAAACCCCAACATGATAATGAAGGTTCTTTGATTACAGCTCAGTATGGATCAACATGGCGGTTACTAAGGCGTCTTTGTTCCGTAGAATTGTTCACGGGCAATCGCCTTGATGCCTCGCAAAATTTACGTGCAAACTCCATTGATCGGATGATAAAGCATTTAAGAAACGAAAGCGAGAATGGCACCACAGCTGTTGATCTTCACAAATGTTTTTTCTTGATGGCTTTTAATCATATTGGAAACCTGTTGCTCTCCCAAGATTTGGACCAACCAAATTTAGAGACAGGGTCTAAATTCGTTTACCATATATGCAAGATCATGGATGTGAGTTGTAAGCCCAATATAGCAGATTTTGTGCCAATTTTGAAATGGATTGATCCTCAAGGTATAAAAAGAATGACCCATTTCCATACCAAACAAGCCTTTGAAGTTGTTCAAGGTTTTATCGACGAAAGGATTAAAATTAGGTCATGTCAAGTGCATGGTGGTGATGGGGATAAAAGAAAGGACTTTCTAGACGTGCTTTTGGATTTTCATGGGGATGATATCAAGGCGCCATCTACCTTATCTTCAACATTCATGAAAAGTATCATCATTGTAAGTTCGGGTAATCGAGTCAGAGAGTATTCACGCTATATAAAGCGTTTTAATGAACAAACTTTAATTTATTTTATTTTAAATATTAAAAGTTAATTTCATTTCGATGAAGGTTTTCGGCTAAAATGATGAAGTGAGAGACTGATTTTGTCGCGCGACAATCAATTTTTACTTGTAATTTTCTCAAAATTAATCACTTATGTACAATTATAAATTAACGAAAAGTATTTCTTCCAAATTATGGATCTAGGTAAAGTTTTTAGACAAAAATATAAAATTCATCTGCCCATAATACATTATTTTCTGAAGAAATCATGTTAAAACAAAATAAAAAAATTATAATAAAATTAAGGGTTAATTACATATAAAATCACCATCTTTACACGAATTTTCAAAAATAACACGACTTTTAAAACGTGTCAATTCAGAGCATCACCTTTCAATTCTTTTCAAAAACAACATGTGCATGTTTTTTGATAAAATTTTGCTGACTTGGACAGCCGATGAGAGTGACACGTGTCACGACACGTCAGCAAAAATGCCACTAAAAATGTGGCCGTCTTATTTTTGAAAAGAAATGAAAGGTGGTGCCCTGAATTGCCACGTTTTAAAGGTCGTGTTATTTTTTCAATTTCGTGTAAAGGTGGTGGTTTTATATGTAATTAACCCTAAAATTAAAAAGAAATTAACGTTTGGCCATCAATATACAAAAAAAAAAATTAGTTTGCGTATTCCTCTATGTCAATTACCCATATAAGTTCATTACATTACACAAATGTTTATCATGAGATTAATGTGTATCCTAACATGTAAGAACATTTTTGAATTCCATTCCCAAATTCGAACTATTTGAGTACGTATTTAGTAGACGGTTTGAGTATCCGTCTAGACCCGTCCAAGCCCAGTCTTTAGCGCGGACTTGGAAAATAATTTTTCGTACGAAAAATTGAAATGAGCGGATAATTGTTCAAACTCTATTCCAACCTGAATCTAAAAAAACCCGCTATTCATAGACAAGTTTTGACTTTCCTTTTCATAGAATTTTTATATCCGTCCAAATTTGGCCTGAGCCTGTAAAAAAATTATTATTAGAAATTAGAATTGGGTGTAGGAAATAAAAAAAATAAAAAATAACTCGCTCTTTTAATATTTTGATTTTTTTTACCTTTAAACATGCTTTTATTATTATAATTTTTTTTCTCTAAGTAGTTTTTCACTCTCGACTACCACTTGTCACTTTCGCTTTTTTCCTTTTTTCTCTTTTTGTCTCTCTCCCTCTCTTTTTCTTTCTTTTCCATTTTTTCTGTTTTATTTTTTTCTTCTCTATTTTTGTTCTCTTCTTTTTTTATTATCGCTCTGTCGTTCTTTCATATTTAATTTTATCGATTTTTTCTTAACTTGTAGTGATTTTTATAATTTATTTTGACTTCCAGATCTAAAAAGATTGATATTAAATTTTTTTCAGTTTTTAGATCTAAATATCTAAAAAAAACGATTTCTGCAGAAAATAGTGTCTGGTTATCATGTTAGTATCACTATATTATCATGTTGTTATCATAACACTCCAGGAAAAAAATTATGCAGAAACCAACATGTAATTATCATATCGTTATCATAACATTACCATATGATATCAAGATGATAATGTTTTATGGTACCTATATGATAATGTTATGATAACATTATGATAATATCTATGATAATGTTATGATAAAATAGTGTCTGGTTATTATGTCGTATCAATATATTATCATGTCATTATCATAACACTGCAATATGATAACTAGATGATAATTAAGTATGATAATTGTATGATAACATACGTATAAAAATAAATTACAGAAGCATTCATGATACTAATATCATAATATTATAATAACTAGATGATAACGGAGTAAGATTATAATTATTTTTAAAAAATTAAATTAAAAGCATAAATCTGGAAAAAAGTGAGATATTTTCTATAACTTTTCAGTGTTGAGGTAAAAAGTACAAATATTTTTATTTTTAAAGTAAATACATATATTTCCCAAAATATAAAGTCCAGCTGAGACTGTACTTGGGCTTATATAAAAATCAAAAAGCTTGGCGGCCCAGCCCAGCCTATGAACTGGTCTAGTATTTAGGGTTAGTTTAAAGTAATGAGATTGCTGTAAATTACTTTATCGACCAAGTGTTAAATATTCATTATATCTGTGTTAGGTCAAATATACCGAGATCATTAAACTTTTAAATTATTCTAATTAAAAAGAATACTGAATTTTATTTTTCACTTCAATTACTTCAATTTAATATTTATGATGTGGCCAATATAATCTTAGAAAATGACCTTTCAGTTATGCGTTTAATGTTCATTTTAAATAATGGAAAAAGGTTATTTGTAACCCTAAAATTTGCATGTAGGATTAAGTAAACTCTCAACATCCGAAAAGATTCAGTTATGCTCCTAACGTCTTCAAAAATGAACAACCATTTTTGAATTTTGACACATAAATGAAACGTTGAGAGCTAGTTGTCAAAATCAGAAAGCCTAGTTGTTCAGTTTTTAAGACTTTGGGCATATTTAAACCTTTGCGGATGTTGAAGACTTACTCGATCCTAAAGCGATCCTAAAGTCAAATTTTAAAATTATTTCTTAAATAAAATATATAATTTAATAATATTTACTAACGTGACAATTATATTCTAAAATTAGATGGTCACACAAATAAAATAAGATTGGCCAAATCCTTTTTTATTATAAACTAAAGTTTAGTAACATTAGAAAAATAAAATAAAATAAAGTTTTGTGTTATTTTTTGAAATAACTACAAAATTTAGCTATCCATAAATATTTGGACTAACCCATTTTAAAGTCTTTCAACTTTATGTTTTTATTTTATCTAGTCCATAAAGTTCTATTTGATCCTATCTAGTCTCTGAACTTTGCGTTCTTAGTTTATCTGGTCACTACAAGAAAAGTGAGTTTTATTAACGGTCTCTAACAACGACTATTATAATTCATTACAATATTATATATCTTTTATAACGAATATTTAAATATCGTTTTTAAATATAATTATTTTGCGACGACTAATCAAGTCATTATTAATTATACACTTTACCAACGAGTTAATTTATGTCATTTTTAAATATAACCATGCGTAACGACAAATAATTTATTGCTAAAAGAAAGTTAAAAAAAATCAAAAATCCTACATCTAAATGAAGTGAAATAAAAATGTTGGAATCTCATTATAAAAGAAAACTACCTTTCACTATGAAAATAATTTTTTTACTTCTATTATAATATATCAATTAGAAAGTATTAAATTTAAAAAAAAAATATGTTTTAAATTATAAAACTAAATAAAAAATACTATAAAATTATATAACATATTAAAATTATACTTAATATTAGGCTTAATCATAAAAAAATACCCCATCTTTCCAATACTTTTTGTTTTTGGCTCAAACTCTCAAAATCTTCAATTTTACCTCATTTTTCAGTTTCAATTATAATCAATTGTTCAAATTAAAGTGAAAAAAGTCTAAATATGTCATTCATATTAATTTATGTTATTCTAATTTATCATTTTACCATCAAAAATTCCAAATATGAAGTAATATAAAGCGTATATTGAATTTTTCCACTCAAATTTAAGCAACTGGCTATAATTGAAACTGAAAAATGAGAAATAGACTAGAATTGAAGATTTTAAAAGTTTGGGCTATAAACAAAAAAATTAAAAAATGTGGATAGTTTTGGACTATTAGGTCATAATATTATAATATTTTGACAATGACTTTTTATGGTTATTAAATCTTTTTACAACCAATTTATATAGCTAGTTTTGTTGTAAAACATATAGTAACGACCAATATTAAAAAAATTGTTACTAAAAAGTTACATTGCACCAACACGCACAACCACATTTATCGTTGTTAGAAAGAACGATAAACGCGGTTGTGCGTGTTGGCGTAATGTAATCTTTTCTATTATTTTATTTTTCTGGGTAATTGATTTTGGGGGTTATTGTAATTTTTAGAATTGTAAAATGATGACCAAATTTTAAAACACAACAAAGGACTGCTAAACGATCAAATTTGTGAATATGAGATTTTTTTAATTGATTTCAAGTAAAAATATGTAATCATTTTTTGATAATTTATGACAAATAATACTTTATATTTTATTTATATACATAATCAACAAAACACAGCTCGAATATTTTTTTCTTTAGCGGCCAAAATCCTTCCATTAGCAAAATAGTTAAATAATCAAAATATTACGTTCTGAAATTCCATCATCATTTTGTAATTTCTGAAAAATATAATGACCCCATAATCAATTACCCTATTTTCTTCCCTGTTTTTAGGTTGTTTTAATGATATTGACATAATTTATTATCAGGAGCTATTTGAAGCAGGAACCGATACAACATCAAGCACCTTAGAGTGGGCGATGACTGAGCTCTTTCGTAATCCTATTAAACTTCAAAAATTACAGGTCGAGCTACGAAGCGTGATCAATCCCGGAAACCAGCTTGAAGAAAAAGATATCGAACATTTTCCTTATCTAACTGCAGTCATCAAAGAAACTCTAAGGCTTCATCCACCAAGTCCTCTCTTATTCCCGCACAGGGCCATGGAATCCTGCAAGATGCTTGGTTTCGATATTCCCGAAGATACTCAGATTCTGGTAAATGTTTGGGCAATAGGAAGAGATCCAAAGACTTGGGGAGATCCTTTAGTGTTTAGGCCAGAGAGATTTTTGGAGGCTGATATGGTGGTGGATTACAAGGGTAGCCATTTTCAGCTCTTACCCTTTGGTTCCGGTCGCAGAATGTGTCCTGCTGTTCCTCTTGCTTCTCGTTTGCTACCATTTGCTCTTGGATCGGTTTTGCACACTTTTGATTGGGTTCTGGCTGATGACCTTAAACCAGAGGACCTAGACATGAGTGAAATTATAGGGTTAACACTTAGAAAATATGTTCCTCTCAGAGCTATTCCAATCCCTTTCAAGCATCGCTCAGAAAACTAGTAATATTACAAAATAATATCAATCAATCTCTATGTATTTCTGCTATAATGTGGACAATAAAAAAATAGTGATGTGGAGATTTGTTTTTATTTAAATAGATATTGGCTTTTAAATGACGTCGAGAATTTGGAAATGAACATATTTCTTGCCGTCCACATAGGCAATGTATCTTTGAAAATTAAGAAGTCATCTCTTGTTATTGAAAGTAGATGTTAATTTGTTATCTAAATGAAAACAAAAAGTTTAAAATTCAATTATTATGTTATAGAAATACAGTTTGGTGAATGCAGTGTGTGTGTGATTATTATTTTCAAATGAATCAGTCAAAAAAATTCACAACTTTTCCATTTCATATCAAATTCCCCCTTACTAGCTATTTGCACATCCATGTGCGAAATACATGCAACAAACAAATATAGGAAGATAAAATAAAAATAATTCTAATATTTATTTTATCTTTTAAATTGACACTTAAATTAAATCTCAATTGTGACCCTTATATTTGTAGAACTTTCACTTAAATCCTTAACCTGATTTAGTAATGACATGGAAATAATCAAAATTTAAAACTATATCAATTTAAAAATTAAAAATTAGAGATTCTTTTGTACTGTTTTCATTTTCTAGCAACTTGAAAATAATTACAATATCTCATGTTATTTTCTAGCAGTCCTTTAATTATTGCATATTGGGTTATTGACCAACATGCATTTTATTAATGAGCATTGAGCATGTTAATTTGGAAATCATAAGGAGGAAAAGTTAAATCATTGGAGCAAGCTTATAACTGTTTTTATATAATTTGTAGTTGGACTGGCAATTTATCAAATATTTTTACGTATATGATCATAAGATCATAATTTGATTTTTTTTCATTATTTAAATTCTTACAGGTAAAGATTCTTACAATATTATATAATATCAACTGAATGAGGTTTTGACACATTTTTATTTTTGATAGATATAAAATAAATAAGGCTTAGTCATCAAAAGATATCCCATCTTTCCGATTTTTTTTTATTTATAACCCAAACTTTCAAAATTTTCAATTTTAGTCTATTTTTCATTTTTCAATTTTAATTATAGCCAATTGCTCAAATTTGAATGGAAAAAAATTCAATATATGCTTCATATTACTTTATATTTAGAATTTTTTATGGTAAAATGATAAATTAGAATAATATAAAGCAATATGAACAACATATTTAATTTTTTTTTACTTTAATATGAGTACTTGGCCATAATTGAAACTAAAAAAATAAGAAGTTGTCTAAAATTGAAAATTTTGAAAATTTAGATTATAAACGAAAAAAATCGAAAAGATGGGGTATTCTTTTATGATTAAGCCAATAAACAAAGAGAAATTTGTTGTTTTTTTTTGTAGAAAAAACCAACAAACTCTATTTCAGAATGAATCAATAATGAATATGGATACTGCCGAAAAAGGTGAAGATATAACCTTTGGGAGTTGGTTAACCATATTAGCATGTCTGTTTTGGTTTATCATCAATTTCTGCAGCATAATAATTGTTAATAACAATTACTCTATTTTTGTTAATTTTATCAGAGTTTACCTGTGTTGTTTTTAGCGTGGAAAGAATTCTATTTTCAATGGCTTTTGATTGTTGCAGTAGAGACAACTTTTGGGTATTGAAGGAGATCACCATGGCTGAAGTTACAAGCCGACATCCCTGCCCACTGAGATCAGAAATAGGGTTGCATATTTTGAACAGTCATCTTACATCATAGTGGATGAGCAGCTAGGTTTTTTTTTTCTCATTCAGAGTTGTGTTGTCAAAATTAACCATCTTTTAAATATTTTGCCCAATGTAATTGATTATGCTCTTCAAAAAGAGAAATTTTTAGATAGTTAGTCCATCACGTCATCTGTGAATTAAGCCAATCGCATTATGACACGTCATTAAAATATGGCAATCTTGTAATATTCCTATTCAAATGTATAAATAAATAACAAACAAATTTACAAAATTGCCATCATTTTAATGATGTGTCATGATGCGATAGACTTAATCCATAGATGACTATAAAGCGAGTCTAGCTAAGAATTTCTCCTTCAAAACACATGCATTGTGTAAACTAATTATTTATAGAATAGGAAATTTATGAAAATAAATCATACAAATTTGTTTAATTTAAGATTTAGATATATCTTTTCTAATATAGACAGATCAAAATATTTAAATTATATAAAAATATATTAATGAATGATCAAGTTGCGAATATATAAAATTATTTAAAACAACAAAAAAGAATGCCTTCAATAATTTAGTAAAATGAATAGCTGTATGCCATACTGAAATGCAGAAGTACTGCAGATTCCCGTGTATAATGCAAATCTTTGGTTACAATCAGTAACTCAGTGCATGAGTCATAGGTCCCTCAGGACTCCTTTTTCGTACTTCCATTTTCATGCATTTCACATTTTGTGCTATTATCATAAGATCCTATTCATGAATTATTGGTTAATATTAAAAAGAATAAAGAAATCTATGGTCACCGGGTAATTGATTTTGGAGGTCACTGTACTTTTCAAAAATTGCAAAATGGTGACTGAACTTCAAAACGTAACATTTTAGTTACTATACTATTTGGTTATGTTAAGATGGAAGGATTTTTGGTCACCGAAGAAAAATATTTCGAGTCGATTTTTTGTTAATTGTATGTATATATGAAATATAAGGTATTATTTGTCATAAATAATCAAAATTTGATTACAACATATGTATAATTTGACCGTAAAACACTTAAAAACCTTCCAAAATCACATATTTGAAAGTTTAGTAACCATTTTGTTACGTTTTGAAGTTCAGACACCATTTTGCAATTTTTGAAAAGTACAGTGACCCCGAGAATCAATTACCCATGATCACCTTTAGGAGCTAGTTTGGTCGGTTGGTGTAAGAATGCTCTTGATATTATATCTAGCGACCGAATCCGAAATCCATTCTCAGATTCCTGTATTTTTTTTTTACTTAGTTCTTTAAAAAAAAAATTACTCCGTCTCTCTACAATCAAATTTTGCAGTAATTTTGTTCTTAATTGGATTAACTAAAAAAAGAACTTTAAAAGAGGCTAAGTAAATAACAAATTTTACATAGACAGTGATAAATACAGAGGTTGAAAGACTAACAAAAGAAATAAAGTAGATTAGGAGTGAATTAAATAAAAAGTGAAAAATATAGGGGCTTGGGGTTGAGTTCTGCCATTACTATTTGATCCATTTTTACCTTTTGGGCTGTTTGGATTTTAACCTTATACTGTAATCTTAATTTCACTATCAATTTTTTCTCCTTTTTGGAATCTTTTAAAACGCCACTATCTACAAATATATCATAGTCGTATGGGTAAAAATATATTATTGAAATTTAAGCATTTTAGGTTGAAATTTCCTCTACTCTGTCATAATTTAAAAAGAAAAGATAAAAGCCAATAATTTAAAGAGGCCCAGAATGATAGTGATCACTGATTACTAGTGATGATTGATGAATGATAATATATATAAGTACTATACCTGCTGTGTAAGATTAATTCAGTTCCATTACTAAATTTTCTCTTTCCTTATTTTCACTTTCCTTCTCTTTCTCGCTTACCAAACAGGACTTCAAACAAATGGAGTACATCACTATTTTAATTGCTTTGTTAAGTATTTTCATATCAGTGGCTCTGAATCTGTACCTGAAAGGCGGTTACCGTACCAAAAATCGACCTCCAGGGCCTTCAGGATGGCCTGTCATCGGCAATATTTTCGACCTTGGAGCTATGCCGCACCAGAGTTTGTACAAGCTGAAATCTAAATATGGACCTGTGATGTGGCTAAAACTCGGCTCCAGGAATACTATGGTGATCCAATCTGCGGCTGCTGCGGCAGAGCTGTTCAAGAATCACGACGCTAATTTCTGCGACAGAATGTCTTTTGATGTTTTTACATCGCATAATTACGACAAAGGATCACTTGCGATGGGCCGATATGGTCCCTTTTGGCGAATTCTCCGACGAATTTGTGCTACCGAACTCATGACTAACAAGAGAGTCAATGATACGGTTCCAATCCGGCGAAAATGCGTCGATCAAATGATCAAGTAAATTTAAATATAAGTCAACTTTTGTTTCATATATTTAATTATTCTGTGTGCTATTCTTGGCTACAAATGCAACTCAAACTCGGAATTTTGGGTAATTGACTATAAAGGTTTTCAAACTATCACATTTTTAATATTTTGGTGATTAAACTTTGATTCTTTTCATCTAGTTATTAAATTTTAATTTGGTTTGTTCAATTGATGATTTTAACTAATCTCCTCACACACATGATAAACTAAAATCATCTAAAAAATTATCAGATTGAGATTTCAACTTGAATTTCTTTTCGGACGATGTGGATGTAATTGTATAACAGATATGTTGAAGACAATGAAGGATCAGAGGTGGATTTGGTTCACTTGCTATTCCTGACGGCATTCAATGTTATCGGTAACCTGACACTATCACAGGATCTTTTAGACCCGCACTGCAAAGAAGGCCATAATTTCTACAAGGCAATGGACAAGTTCATGGTATGGGCTGGAACGCCAAATTTTGCAGATTTTTTGCCATTCTTGAAATTCATGGATCCTCAGGGACTGAAACGAAAAATGAACAGAGACTTGGGGCAGGCAGTTGAAATTATTGCAGGATTTGTGAAAGAGAGGATGGAAGAGAAAAAAGCAGGGAAGGAGAAACAGAGTAAGGATTTCTTAGATGTGGTGTTGGAATACGAAGGGGATGGCAAGGAAGGTCCTCAAAAACTCTCATATGACAAAATCGTTATAATTGTATTGGTAAGAATACTAATCAACCCTCCTAATTTGTAGTGTTTGATTTTTTTTGGATATTAAACTTCCTGGGTCACTAGAATGGCTATGAGTTACAAAATGGTCACTAAACTTCATTTTGTTATAAAATCGTCACTAAACTATACTTTTTATTGTAAAGGAGTATTACTTATATAAAACGCAACAGTTTTACTCACATGACAAGCCAAAATTACAAAAAGATACATAGTTCAGTGAGCTTTTTATAATAAAAATATAACTTAATGACTTTTTGTAATTCATGAAAAGTTTTACTGTTCTTTTTGTAACAATTTTAGTGTAAAAATGGTGCATTTTATATGGGTGACACCTTTAATAAAAAAAATTATTGTTCAGTAACCATTTTATAATAAAATGAAATTTAGTGATCATCTTGTAATTTAAAGAAACCCTTCTAATCATGATTTAGGGAGTTTAGTATCCGATTTCATTTTTATTGGAACTTCACTATCATCTAATTTGGCAATATGCGTGCAAAAACCTAATCAAAGCAAAAAAAAATCTGAACTAAAACCAACAAATTTAATTTTATTCAGTTTGACTAGGAGAGTTTATTTTTTTGTTAAGATTGGTTTTGAAGGGAAAACAATTTCAGTTCAGTTTTAATACAATTCCAACCACAAAACTGTACTGAAACTAAATCAAATTGACTTGTTTGGCTTAATTTGAAATTTCCTATATTCTTTAAAATTTGGTTCTATTTCATTTTGAAAAAAATTAAAATTTTAGTCTGGATTAGTTTGATTTGGTTTTGTTCTATTTTTGGAAAAAAATTAGAATTTTAAATTAGCTTAGTCTACTTTAGCAACCTTTTGAGAACTTTAGCTGACAATAATCCATTTAGATACATACAAAGCTAATTATTGAATATGTTTACTATGCAGGAGATGTTTTTTGCAGGATCCGAGACTACAAGCACGACAATGGAATGGGCCATGGCAGAACTAATGCGCAGTCCTGAAAAACTGCAAAAGCTGAAACAAGAACTTAATGAGGTCATCGGAGACAACAAAAAAGTTGAGGAAAGTGATATTGATAGATTACCTTATCTGCAAGCTGTAGTGAAAGAAACGTTTCGATTACATCCTGCAATTCCTCTACTCCTTCCGAGAAACACAATGCAAGATACAAATTTTATGGGATATCACATTCCGAAAAATACACAAGTTTTCGTGAATGCGTGGGCGATAGGAAGAGATGAAGAATCTTGGGAAGATTCTTTGGCATTCAAACCCGAAAGATTTCTTGGTTCGAATATTGATTACAAGGGTCAGGATTTTCAGTTGATTCCATTTGGTTTGGGAAGAAGAATTTGCGTCGGTATGCTACTTGGTTTACGGTTAGTTTATCTGGGTTTGGCTTCTCTTGTTCACACTTTTGACTGGGAAATTGGCTCCAATTCTGGTTCGGAGAGTATAGACATGAATGAGAGAACTGGAATTACAGTTCGAAAGCTTGTACCTTTGAAATTAGTGCCAAAGAAACGCATAAAGATGAGAAACTAAGAGAATATCATTGAGTGCTGTGTGTATTTTTAATGTATTGTTGTCATGTTATTTATTATCAAGCTAGAATCCATGCTTTAAAGGATTGACAAGAATTGAAATATCAGTGCATCGATGGTTATACATACATTTCATTTTCAATTACAACAGAAAGAAAAGAAAATTAAAATTAAAATTTTAAAATTCAATTATTGCAAATAAAGTCTCGTTCATCACAAGTTAATTTATAAGATATGAAAATTTGCAGCTCATACCAAACTAGCACTTATGTAGTACTGCTACATGGTTGGAATTAGGTATAAATCATTTTGTCTTCTAGCTACTGTACTAAACTCTTCAGCCATGTCTAGATCTTCTTTGTTCTTGGCATTGGGTAGTTCCCAATCAAATTGATAGAGTAAGTAGGCTAGTGGAAGCTCTACATTCGCTAGGCCAAATAAGGAACCTGGGCAAGTCCTCCTTCCATAACCAAATGGTAAATATTCAAAATTGCCTCCCTTGTACTCAATTGGACTCCCAATAAATCTCTCTGGAAAAAACTTTTCTGCTTCATACCAATAATTAGGATCCCTTCCTAATGCCCACACGTTTACAAACATTCTGGTCTTGGCTGGAATGTCGAATCCACTGATTTGGCACTGCTCGCAAGCTTCCCTAGGTAATAAGAGCGGAGCAGGAGGATGTAATCTTAATGTTTCTTTGATAACTAACTTTAAATACTTTAATTCATCGATCATTGTTTCATCAACAATTCCTTTGCCGTCAAAAACTTGTCGAACCTCTGCTTGCGCTTTTTGCATTACTCTTGGACTTCTTATTAATTCTGACATGGCCCATTCTATCACTGTAGCCGATGTATCAATTCCTCCAATGAAAATGTCCTGCACGAAACAGAATCAAAATAAATGTTAGAAAAAAGTTCAACTTAAGTCACATATATATATATTTATAGAAATACAACACTAACCAGTATAACCGCTTTGATATTGTTGGTTGTTAAGGGAAGTGCAAGATTCTTTTGCTCTTGAAGATTTAAGAGAACATGGAGCACGTCTTCATCCTCTGTGTTGGTTTTTGATGTAGCTCTGGCGATTTTATGTCCATTGATTATCTTTTCAAGAACATGATCAACTTTTTGGCGCAGTTTTGTGAGTCTGTATTGAACACCAGTAATCGCATGGAGCCATTTTAGAGAGGGAAACAAGTCAGCCAAGCTAAACCCTGAAACTATCTTTAAAACTTGCTGGACAACTAGTATGAACTCCTCTTGATTGTCTAGCGCGCATTTGTTGCCAAAGGCTGCTCTTAGAGTGATAGTACAGGATGAAGAATGTAACATTTTGGTAAGGTTGATTGGTGATCCTGTGCTAGAGGAAATGGATCTGATGAAATTTGATACCTCTTCTTCCCTGATTAAGCGGAAGAATTGGACACGTTTTGAACTAAAGAGTTCTAATGTACAAATTTTTCGGAGTTGCCTATAGTAGTCCCCGTAGGGTGCAAAAGCAAGATCCGCGGCCTTATATAATATGATGTCTGCAGCCAAGAGGAAGGGCCTATGAGCGAAGATGATGTCATGTGTTTGCAGCACTTGTTTTGCACTTTCTGGCGAAGAAATAATAACTGTCGGAACTTCTCCAAATTGTAACTGCATAACTGATCCATATTTGCTTGCCAAGTCTCTAAGTTTATGATGGGGAAGAACACCAATTAACTGGTGTAAATTCCCGATTATGGGAAGCTTCCGTGGTCCAGGGGGTAGGTTTAGAAGTTTGCTGCTAGTTTTGAATTTCTTCCATATTGCCCATAAGAGTAAGAGAATTAAAATAGGCAATGCAAATGAGAGGGTTTGTCCATTCATGGTAAATGCTAAGTAATCTTTAAGAAATGTTTGCTTTGATAACCTGAAGCCATAATTGCTCTAATAAGCCACAATATTGATAAGAAAGAATATTACAGCTGTGGATGATCTTACTTTTAAACAAATAATTTTAATTAAAAAAAAATAAAGCGTAATTATTACAAATTTAAATGATCGAAAATTGCTATAATGACAATACTCTTATCAATAGAGAGATTCTTAGGTAGACTCAGTCTACCACGTCATCCGTGAACTAGCCTACCACATTATGACACGTCATTAAAATAGTGACATTATCGTAATTTTGTTTATTACTTATTTACACTTTTGAATAGTAATATTACGATAGTTCCATTATTTTAATGACGTGTAATAATGTGATAGGTTTAGTTCATGAATGATATGGTGTACTGAATCTATCTAAGAATTTCTCCTTATCAATAATTAAATTATTAAATAATAATCATACACTACATGACATAAGGATAAATTATAGAAAGAATAAAGGAATCTTAATTACAATGAGTCAATGACAAAAGGCAAAAAATAATATAATCAACCATATCTATAATTAAATCAAATTTTATTGATGAGAATGTTAGATCTGGATGTACATTGTTAACTTTTAGAAAATTGTATTAGGTAAATAATTGGCGAACTTCACTTGGTTTAAAAATATACAATTTTCGGAAAGTATATTTTTCGGGAGAAAATTAGTGTGGAGAAAATGAATATTTTCGTTACTTGATTCACTTAATAACTTCCCAGAAAGTTGCATTTTATTTTTAATTAATTAAAATTTAAAGACAATATTACACTCAATAATTAAATTGGCTAATTAAATGTAGGAATATAATAGTATTTTAATTAATTTAACTAAGGAAGTAGAACTTACCTAAGTTTTTTTAGAGAAGTCATTTCCCTAGACAAAGGGAAGTTAGTCCCTTAACTTTCCGAGAAGTAAATTGGCAAAAATAAACCAAGTGGGAAAAAATGCTATTCCCCGGAAAGTTAGGGTCCTATTTAGTTGTAGAAAATATTTTCTGTTTTCTGTTTTCAATTTTCTTTTCATTTTCTGTGTTCTTCAATTTTTTATTTTCCAAAATTAAACAACATACTACTTCTTTATAACGATATTTTTGTACTTTTATTTTTCTTGAATGTTGTACAACTTCTAAAAAAATAAAAAAAATTCAATTTTTAACTATTTAATATTTACTTTAAAATAAATACTTTTATATATGAGGAGATAGTATGTGCTAAAACAACGTTTTTATATAATAATAAATGTGTATGAAATAATTTAAAATAAAATGATTGGACCATTGATCATTGACAATGTTTAAACTAACATTTACTAAGCAATAATTAAATATTTTTTAAATTATATACTAAATATGTTTATATAATTCATTGTTAATAGGTTAATGTTATAAAAATGCAACAATTTTTTTACATGTTCTCTCAATTTAATCACGTTTTTTAAAAGTTGTCATAAAAATACACCAATTTTATTTTTCAAATCCATACATAGGTTGATGTGGCATTTATTCATTGGTTAATAATGGCCTCCACCTCAACAAATTAACACCAATGGTGGCTCACTAAATGAATTCAAGCAAAAAAAACTTCTTATGGTGAGATGGATTATGAATTTGCTTAACCATCATAACTATTTATCAAAAGGCAATATGAACTTTATTTTTAAATTAACAGAAGAGTACAGAAAGAAAAGAAAATTCAGACTTCTTTAGAGTTTCATTATTGCACATAAACTCTACATAATCATAAGTTATTTAGAGTTCTATTTTATAGCTGATCAAACTAGAACATGCCAGAAACGGTTACTGATTAGTAGTAGGCTGATGGTATGGGATAGGAATTAATTGTAAATCATATTTTCGTCCGACCGCTGCGCCAAAGCATTCATCCATGTTCAGATCTTCTTTCTTCTTACCGTTGGGCAGTTCCCAGTCAAAATGGTAAAGTAAGTGTGCTAGAGCGAGCTCCACATTCGCCAGGCCGAATAAGATACCTGGACAAATCCTTCTTCCGGAACCAAATGGCAAATATTCAAAATTCGCTCCTTTATAGTTTATAGAATTGTCCATAAATCTCTCTGGAAAAAACTTTTCCGCTTCGAACCAATATTTAGGATCCCTTCCGATTGCCCACACGTTTACTAAGACTCTCGTCTTGGATGGAATATCGTATCCACTGATTTGGCACTGCTCGCGAGATTCTCTAGGACCAAGGAGTGGAGCAACAGGATGTAATCTTAATGTTTCTTTGACAACTAACTTCAAATACTTTAGTTCGTCAATAATTGCCTCATCAACAATTTTTTTTCCGTCAAAAATTTGCCTAACCTCTGCTTGCGCTTTCTGCATCACTCTTGGATTTTTTATTAATTCTGACATGGCCCACGCTACAACGAGAGCTGATGTATCAGTCCCGGCAACGAAAATGTCCTGCAAGAATCATTGATTATTAGGTTCAGAAAAGAAAAGCTTGAAATTTCAGTTTAAGATATTCAACTATGTAAAACTAACCAGTACAACCGCTTTGATACTGTCAATTGATAAAGGAAGTTCAAGGGTTCCTTGCTCTTGAAGATTTAATAAAACATGGAGTAGATCTTCATCCTCTGTACTAATTTTTGAGGTTGCTCTGGAGATTCTATGTCCATTGATTATCTTCTCAAGCATAAGATCAATTTTTTTGTGCAGTTTTTCGAATCTATATTGAACACCAGTAATCACATGGAGCAACTTTGAAGAGGGAAACAAGTCAGTGATGCTAAGGCCTGACATAGTCTTCAAAAGTTCATTGGCAACTGGTACGAATTCTTCGCGATCCTGTGGGAATTTGTCGCCAAAAGCTGCTCGTACGGTGATAGTAGACGATAATGAATGTAACAATTTGGTAAGATTGATAGGCAATCCTGCACGAGAAGAAATGGATCTGATGAAATTTGATACCTCTGCTTCCCTGATTGATCGGAACAACTGGACGCGTTTCGAACTAAAAAGCTCTACCACGCAAATTTTCTTCAGTTGACTAAAGCGATCACCGTAGGGTGCAAAACCAATATCCGAAGCCTTATATAATATGATGTCTGCAACCAAGAGAAAGGGCCTATTGGCAAAAACGAGGTCATGTATTTTCAGCACTTCTTTTGCACTTTCTGCTGAAGAAATGATGACTGTCGGAGTTTCTCCGAGTTGTAAGTGCATAACGGATCCATATTTTTTAGCCAAGTCTCTGAGTAAATGATGAGGAACACCACCAATTAAGTTGTGTAAATTTCCGATGATGGGGAACTTAATGGGGCCATGGGGTAGGTTTAGAAGTTTACTATTTCTAGTGGCTTTTGGTTTCTTCCATATTACCCATGAGATTAAGAAAAACAAGAAGAACAAAATGGGCAATGGAAATGAGAGGATTTGTGAACTCATGGTAACCTGAAGAGTTGTTTGCTTGCTAACCCCAAGGCATAATGAGTGTCTTTTTAATAAGCTATGATAATTAAATAATATCATGATTCACGTTGCCAACTCATGTATCGGGAATTGGATGCTTATCGAGATAATCAAAATAAAATAATAATGAGAAAAAACAAAGTAATTAGATCAGCAATTATTTGTAGGGGTGAGCACGGTTCGGGAAAATTTCGGGATTGGCAAATCTCCGGTAGCAAACCAAAAATCAAGGATGTTAAAAATTGGATCTCCGGATCCGTACCAATAATCAGTTCGGTGCGGTTCGGAAATTTTATTTTTTGGTACGGTTCGGTACAGGGATTCGGTCCTAATGGTTCGGTACGGATATCGCTAGAACCACGGATATTATTTTATTTAAAATATAATCTCTACTATATTATAATAAATTATTTTGACTTTAAAACTAATTAGCTACTCATTTATTCATTTTTTTATATCACAAATAAATAATCATCAATAAAAAAAGGCACAATATATACATTATCGTTCGATTTAGTATTAAATTTTTGATTGCTTGATAAGGGTACTTTTATCTATTATCAAGTTTAAACCTATATTATTTTTGTTAAAACTATGTAATTTGGTCAATGGTAGAAAATAATGAATATGTAAATTGTTCATATCAATATTTAACAAATTCATATAATTTTCATTGAAATATATAAGTAATTTTATTTTTATGTAAATTGATAATTTATATATACTAGTTTGATGTACACGTGCACTGCACATGAATTATAATTTTATTATTTTTCATGGTGTATATTTGAGATTGTTGAACGTAATTTTTCAATTATATATGTATTGAGATTTTATATTTGAAATTATTACTGGTGGTTTTTTTAACATTTACCGTCATTTATAAAGATTATATGATTTATCATATATACAAATTTTATTAAGATATACATATTTCTAATTTATTACTTATATTTGAAATTGTCGAACGTAATTTTTTAATTTTTATACTTAAATGTTATTCATAACGTGATTTTTTAATTTATATGTTATTTATATATTACAATGTTGTATATTTGATTATAGGATTAGGAAAGAAAAATCAAGTTGATTATAATGAGGAAAGATTTACATAGTTAAAGTTAAGAAGATCTATAGAGGATTTTTTATTTCATGTAATTGTTAGTGGTTAATTAGGATTATAGAAGATTTTTAATAGTGAAATTCTATAAATTATAAAGAGGGTATTTTTGTCCATAAATGAAAGTGTTCCCCCCGCTAATACACTTTTATATATGTTATAGATTATAGATATGGATAGATTATAGATTATAGATAGATATACACTAAATTTTTTAGTATATATTATTTAAAATTAATACGAATATAATAATCAAATTAAAAATAGAATAATATATATATGGGTTAGTTAGATATAAAATCACCACCTTTACACGAATTTTAAAAAATAACACGATCTTTAAAACGTGTCAATTCTGGGCATCACCTTTCATTTCTTTTCAAAAACAACATGGGCACGATTTTTGATAAAATTTTGCTGATTTGGATACCCGATGAGAATGTCACGTGTCACGCCACGTCAGCAAAAACGCCACTAAAAATGTGCCCGTGTTATTTTTGAAAAGAAATGAAAGGTGGTGCCCTGAATTGCCACGTTTTAAAGGTCGTGTTATTTTTACAATTTTGTGTAAAGGTGGTGATTTTATATGTAATTAACCCTATATATATATATATATATATATATATATATATATATATATATATATATATATATATATATATAAAAAAAAAATTCAGTTCTTCGGTTATAAGTTCGGTACTTCGGTTCGGTACGGTTCTCGGTACGGTTATTTATAAAAGATCCAGAACCGTACCAATAAAATTTTCAGTACGTTTCAGTTCGGGGAAAGTCAATGGTCAACGAATATTTTTCGGTCCTGGATATTTTCGGTCCGATTTTCGGTTCGGTTTTGGAGATATCCAGGATCTATGAACACCCCTAATTATTTGCCCTCCATATAGTGTTTTAAAAATTGAACAGTTCTCCGTATACATAAGGCTACCGGTTATTGGGCACAACCCCCGGTTGAGCCAATTGACTATATATATTATTTTAATTCTTTATTCAGGGTTATTTACATATAATAAGTAAAAAGTACAAAACAACTTTCCAAGTTTTCTCCAAAGTACACATCAGCCCTTAAAATGTTTTTTGGCACAAAAAGACCCTCATTGTTTTTAAATCAAACAAAAAAGCCCTTCTGTCCATGACTTTTACTAACGGACGTTAAGGTCATCTCCAACAATACACCAAATTGTCAATTTGGTGTACAAATCCTCTCCAACAGTATTCTATATCCAACTCTATTATTGTGTACCTTATTTTTTTACTCTATATATAGAGTCACTCTATTATAGTGTCCCTTAAAATAGAGTATTGTTGGAGAAGAAAATAGAGTAACTCTATTTTATTTTTGTTTTTTATTTTATTATAGATTTCATTATTAAATATTTGTTAGTTTTTGTTACAATATAGTCCAAATTAATAATGTTCGATTAATCGGAAATTTAAATATGTAATATTAAATATATTTTTTTTGTATAAATTAATTCGCCACTTTATAAATAAAGTATATTTAATGTCTTTTATTATTTATTACTATTTTTAGAATTAGCAAACATAATTAAAAATACATATATAAACATATTTAGTAAATATTATTATTAAAGTTAATAATATATTTTATTATAAATAAATATATGAATGTATTTTGTAAGTATTGGATAGTTCATGGGTGTAAGTGTAAAATGTTTAAAATCTTATTGTTTAGGAATATGCTGAGAATATTTGTTTAGAGTGAAAAATAAAGTTAGTTGTTGGAGATGAAACACGGTAGCATGGTAGTTTTAGTGTAAAATTCACACTATTTTGAGGATTATTGTTGGAGATGCCCTAAGTAGTTGACGTGGCACTAGAAAAAAAGTTCAAAACTACCCTTAATGTTTAAAATACTTACTAATTTGATATTTATAAACTTTTTAGCATTATTTCACCCTCTTAGTCTAAATAACTCTAATTTTCTAAAAATATCAATTATAAACAATAACAAAACACAATTTTACCTATCAAAATTTAATTAAACCTAATTAGATAAATTAAAAATTTATTAATCTACTAAACCTATTAAATCTAATTAAATTTTAGTTTTAGAATTAAAGCACCGTGACCCGACTCTATCAGAACAAGCGACCGTCAGCACATCGAGTTAATTTTTTTCTTTCAAATCCTAAAAAAATCCATAATTAATCACAGTGTTTAAAAATCAGACCGGAGTCGGTCGAATCGGTTAATGCGGGAACCAGCCAATGATCCGGTCTAACCATAAAAAATCATATCTTTAATTGGACCGGGTTGAACCGGTTTGGACCGGATCGAATTGGTAAAAAACTGAATATTGGAATGGTGAACCGGAAGTCGAACCGGTAAAAAAACTAGTAAATTATTAAAAAAATTATTTTTTAATTGATCAAACCGGTTGAATCGGAAACCAGTTGTCTTACCAGTTGGCTACCGGGCAATTTTTAAAACACTAATTAATCATATAAATTTCTACTTTCTTAGTAGTTGTCTTTTTCTTGAGATTTTCTGAATCTCGCTAATTTAATGTTTTTCAAAAACTGATCAAATTAGCTTTGTTAGTGGAAACTGAAAAAGCAAATTCACAAGCATGTATGCATGTATTTGTTTTAATGATATTTTCTGACACAAAAGATATAAATTTTTCTTTCTTTTGAGCACATTTACAATTCTAGTCCTTCACTGCCTATCACTTGCGCTACTTTTATTGTTTTTACCTTCTTTGTTTGCAAGTAGTATGCACAAAATTACAAAAGCTAAGTTAAATTACAAATGTTCCTAAGAAGTACTTAACTAGATAATCCCCAATTATATATCTACAAATTCAAAATACTTTTTCTCTATAACAACACTCAAACTTCACATAAAAAGATCCAAAATTCGCAACAAGCAGAAAGGAAACCAAACAAAATCCACTGATGCTACTAGATAATATGTAATATTCCAAAAAGAACTATTCAATGCCATGGTTGTATTATATCATATCATTGGTGCAATAAACAAATGAAATGTTTATAACGTTTGGACATTTAATAATAAAAAATAAATATTAATTGAATATTTTAATATCATAAGAATTGATTGACTTGTTATAAAAATCATAACCGTTATATAGAATAATCACCCATTCTAAAACCCATACTTCAATGAATAATAAAAAGAGTTAATTCTATATAAAATCATCATATTTATATATATTTTCATTTCAATCACGTTTTTAAAAGTTGTCATATAAATCATTATTTTTTATTTTTGTTACAAATATATCACCGATATAAAAATACGGTATATTTTTATTGACTCGACAACCGAAATCAACAAATAAAGAGAAAAAAGAAGGCGCTTGTTGTTTTAATTAGAGCATTGATTAGAACATGGCATGGGTCAGGATACATATTTGACCATGAAACACATATCCGAGGACTGCGTTGACTCTTTGTTCGTGTAAATTCTTACATCAATAATATTAGTTTTTTTTGAATTATCAATTTAATATATGATGTCTTCTTCTTTAGACTTAATCGCTTTAAAAAATTACATTCATGAATTTTATAATTAAAATGGCTTTTTTTGTTACAAAGAAGATTGGCCAAAGCCAGAGAACTCTAAAGAGATCCACACATATGGGGCGAACGCACACCCGCAATATCATCCGAAACGAAGTTGAGAAGACTGTCTATCATGCCATCATAGATGATAAGTCCTAGGTTCTGAGCAAAACCATTGCTTGCTATTCTATCGGCGCAGCGATTTCCTTCACGATGGACATGTCGGATACTAACATTCCAGTCATGCTTAGCCATACTTCTGATAGCATTCACCAAGTTCATGTTAGCATTAACCATAATATCTCCCCTACGAATAGCCTCGACCGCAAGCATGCTATCTATCTCGAGAATGATATTCCTGAAACCTCTAACTCAAGCAATCGCAAGACCATCAAAAGCTCCCCATAATTCCGCTTGAAGGATTGAACAAAATCCAATCATTATGCTATAACCAAACTGCCAATCACCATTTACTGTTCCTAGCAATGCCTCAAGATGCTGCTACATTATCCTGATGACGAACCGCCCCTTCCGAGTTGATCTTCAAGAATGCCGTAGGAGGAGGAATCCAACCAATGAGGTGCTCTTTTTTGTAGCCCAGGCCAGGTTTAGAGAGCAACGAATAACGGTGAGCTTGAGTCGTATAATGCACCATTCGGCGAATGTCAAAGACTACCGACTCCGAGTTGCGTCTAGAATTAGTGAAGATAACTCACGAGCACGGCCTCATATAATTGAATTGATAGTAGAGTTTAAATTAAATTAATTTTTTTTAAATTAATTAAATTTTATCTAATTAACATTCAAAACAGCAATTATTCGAAAAGAAAGAGTTTTGTGCAGAACCAAAGGAAAGGCTATATTTGACATTAATTAGAACAGTCTTAAGAATTCAAATTTGCATAGACACACTATACATCCTACCAATAATATACTATTCCAATGTTTCCACCTCGATTTCTCCAAAATACAAAACCCAACTTCAATTCAAACTTCAAATTTCATTTCACTTCACTTCACTTCTCTGCTCTAAACTTTCTTCTCTGCAACTCCTCGTTGCATTTCCTTCTGTATGATCTCAATTTCCTCCATTAAACAATGCACCCAAACTCTCTTCTTATTCTCATAATTTTCTTTACAATTTCTCCGCTTTCTTTATCTCTTACAAGAGATGGCTTAGCTCTATTAGCTCTCAAAGGAGCAATCACCACAGACCCGACTCAAATTCTTGATTCTTGGTCCGATTCCGACCAAACCCCATGTCACTGGCATGGAATCACTTGCATTGACCACCGTGTTACTTCTTTGTTTCTTCCTAATAAAAGTTTCACTGGCTACCTCCCTTCCGAACTCGGTCTTCTTGACTCGCTAACTCGCCTCACTCTCTCTCATAACAACTTCTCTAAACTTATTCCCTCTCGTCTCTTCAATGCCACCTCTCTTCGCTTTCTTGATTTGTCTCATAACTTTTTATCCGGTCCGATACCGGACCAAATCCAATCTCTACAGCTACTGACCCATTTGGATTTATCTTCGAACTCGCTAAATGGGTCTTTACCCCAGACTCTAGTACATCTCAAAAGCCTCTCCGGTACGTTAAACTTGTCCTACAATGGATTTTCCGGCGAGATTCCGGAGTCTTATGGGGAGTTTCCGGTGTTTGTGAGCTTAGATTTGAGGTTTAATAATCTCAGTGGCAGAGTTCCTTTAGTTGGTTCTTTAGTAAATCAAGGGCCTACTGCATTTTCCGGTAACCCAGGTTTATGTGGGTTTCCGGTGCAAAATCCATGCCCGGAAGCTATTAATATTACAAGCAGTGAAAACCCAGAAAATCCGATCAATGTAAACCCTAGTTTAGTACCGCAAATTGTAGATAAAGAGAAGGATAAAAATGGGTCGATGGCGGTTCCGCTCATTTCCGGCGTTTCGGTGGTGATCGGCGCTGTTTCTCTGTCAGTATGGCTGTTCCGGAAGAAATTAGGCGGTTCAGGGGAGAAGGGCAAAATGGGAAAAGACGAAAACATAGGAGGAAATAATTATAATGTCAGTACTAGTGATATAAACGAGGAGGGGCAAAGGGGTAAATTCGCGGTGATGGATGAAGGGTTTAATTTGGAATTAGAAGATTTGTTGAGGGCATCTGCTTACGTGGTGGGAAAAAGTAGGAGTGGAATAGTGTATAGAGTTGTAGTGGGAGGGAGAGGCTCTGGTACTGTTGCGCCCACTGCTGTTGCTGTGAGGAGACTGAATGAAGGGGATGCCACGTGGAAATTTAAAGAGTTTGAAGGTGAAGTGGAGACTATTGGGAGGGTCCACCATCCTAATATCGTGCGGTTGAGAGCATATTATTATGCTAGTGATGAAAAGTTATTGGTCTCTGATTACATTCGCAATGGGAGCTTGTATACTGCGCTCCATGGTAATATTTCTCTTACGATAATTACTCTTTGCATAGGCAATTGACTTTTTTTTGCGGGTATTAAAATTATAAATTTATTCTAATTTTTAAAAGATTAGTTAACTAAAAAAATATTTAAATTTTCATAAAAAAAATATTTAAAATACTTCAAAATTGAATCAGTTTTGGTTACTTAAATAAAATTTATCCATAGTGTTGTGTTGATATTAGGGTTAGTCTCAATTTGAGTATGCAAAATGTATTAAGGTATGTATCATCAACCATTTAAGCAGAATTATGTTCAAAAATTATAATTTAAATTTAAATTATAGGTTAGTAAGAAACATATATCTCAATTTATAGAAAGATTCATGATGTTGAACTGAAAAAAATAATGAAGTTGTTAAGTCTAGCACATGAATATTTTGATAGGACAGCTTATAGAAGGGTAAATAGTGATTTAATTTCAGTTTTGAAATGAAAATTTAATGCTTTTGTATATAATAATTAACATTCTCTGCAAGAGTAAACATGGTGGGATCATGGGGAATTTATATTTTGATTAGATGAGTCAGATGTAAGTTATTTCCTGCCCCTCTTCATTATCTCTGTCTCATTCATGTGCTGTGAGTCAAAATGTTGTGGCTCTTGATCTGATCCTGTGATATTCAATTCCTAAACTGCTCATACAAAAAAATGTCAAAAGATCTCAAATCTCATAATATTCAAGATGTAATGTAATGTCTTTAACGAATCAACGATGAGCATTTCGGGTATGCACATAAGCTGGAAGCTAGTTTTAACAGATCAATAAAACTTAGTAATGTTCGGACTCTGTATTCACCAGGAAAAGTAGTTGTTACCGGAAATGTGATTATGATCTCTATGTTTCTGCTGAAATAGTATAAGAATCTGCGGTAGTTCATACTATTGAATCACTTAAGCCATGCCCATTTTTTCATTTCTTTCAAAACTCGTTTTTTCTAAGCGAACATGGTGAAAGTTGTTTTGAAATAGAATTACACAAATCGTTGACCCTTTTGCGTTTATGTTGATAGTACCTTGGTGTGACATTTCAATTGTTTTTCTTAACCAATGAGCATGTTAAGTCACATGTTGCTGGAATTACCTCCGAAAAGGTTCGAGCCGAAATATAACATGTCAAGTAAAATGAAATATTAAAAAACTGGTTGAGCTTTGATGAATGCGAGTTGTCTTTACATGGTAGTTGGTGTCTTGTCTGTCCCAGTAATAAGTTGTGATGCGTGTGTGGCATCTTCCCCTTTGTTTTCATCCCTACATTGATTTATAGTGTTTGTCTGATATAGTTTTGGTCATGGATGAAAATGATTACTCCGATTTTAATCATCGTGGTCCTAAAAATGATTTCAAGACCAATAATTTTTAAATACCCCTCAAGAGTAAATGCCAACAACTGAGTTTTTCTTGATGTTGATTCAAGAATGGACCACTAGGCAGTATAGTTATCTTATTGTTATGATTCAAATATGCATTTTAGGTGTTTGTAAGTCTATTTAAGAATGTTTTATGTTTTTTGTGCATTAATACGTCCACTGTAGTTTTGATTTTGCACTTTTGTCATGCTTTGTTTGGTTTCGGGTTGGATAGCTATGTAATGACATTGTTTCTAATTTTTGTTTCATTATAGGAGGACCTTCCAATACTTTACCGGCATTATCATGGGCAGCCAGACTCCGGGTTGCTCAAGGAACTGCGAGGGGTTTAATGTACATACATGAATGCAGCCCTCGGAAACATGTTCATGGCAACTTAAAATCAACAAAAATCCTTCTCGATGATGAACTCCAACCTTACATCTCAAGTTTTGGACTGACCCGCCTGGTTTCAAATTCGTCCAAATTCACAACTTCTGCATCCAAAAAACAGCATTTGAACCAAACCATTATAACCTCGACAATGGGCTCAAAAATATCAGCTCCCTCTAACTTGTACTTGGCTCCGGAGGCTCGAGTATTCTGCAATAAGTTCACTCAAAAATGTGATGTATATTCCTTTGGAATCATACTGATGGAACTCTTAACTGGTCAGCTACCCGATGAAGGACCAGAAAATGATGGAAAGGGACTCGAAAGTCTAGTAAGGAAGGTATTTCGAGAAGAACGCCCTTTGTCTGAGATTATAGACCCAACATTATTAAGGGAGGTTCACGCAAAGAAGCAGGTTGTTACTGTATTTCATGTTGCCCTCAATTGCACCGAGTTAGACCCGGAGTTGCGTCCTAGGATGAGAACAGTGTCGGAGAGTCTTGATCGCATCAAACTGGACTGAGCTGAGAACGGTTGGTTTGTGTAAAGTTTTGTTTGCAGCTTGCAGACTTATGTGATGCTGAAGTTGTTTTTGCTTAGGATCATTATGTTCTAATTTTAAGTTTAGTCCTTGAGGGGACCGGATGTATGTGTTGTTAGGCAGGTTTATTTGACGTATTGTCTGTTAATGTGTTCATATCGTAGCTACCATCTCAAGTTCTCTACCTTCTCGGCTGAAAATCATCGTTAGCAACTTGTAGCATATATCAGTATAGACCAACCAAACCAAAGATTTATTTGGGTTCTGGGATTTGATTACAATGAGCAAATCCACTGGATATTGACAGGAAACAAAGTGTCAAGGAATGTCTACAAAAATGTTTACAAAATCTAACTGCAAAATGATAACTTAAAATTTCTACCCAAAGACGCAGTACAATTTATTTTTTGCCTAATCACTCAAAAACCCCCCACCTTTATCCCCTTTTGCAAATATATCCCGACGTAGAAATTTCTCCAATTTACCCTAATTTGCCCTTTTATGTTTCAATTGTACCCTAGAACATTAAATTGACCTCTTTTCACTTGGAAAAAAAAATTAAAATAATCATCCATTTTTAACCTATATTTCAATTAAACCCTAATATTATTAAAAATATAAAAATAAAAGATTATTTTAAATTTTTTATAAGTGAAAAGAAGTCAATTTAATGTTTTGGGTACAATTAAAACATAAAAGGGTAAATTAGGGTAAAATTGGAGAAATTTCTAAGTTAGGATATATTTACAAAAAGGGTTAAAGGTGGGGTTTTTTTGAATGGTTAAGCCTCTATTTTTTAACTCTTGTGTTTCGGACCCAACCTAATTTAACTTTTTAATTGCAAGCTAGAGTCCTGATTGATAAGGTTCAAGTTCAATATTTAGAAGAAATTACTTCTACGGTGTTTTTATTATTTCTCTGAAAATTATTATTAAACGCGCATCACTCTTTTGCATTTGTTCGAGTCCAAAAAATGGGCGTCTATAAACTTGAAAACCATACTTTATGGGCGAAGCTAATGAATATATGGATACAAAATTACTTGGGAAGAAAACAAAAATATCCATAAAACCCTCTTACTTTTCCAAAATGCCAATCAACCTCAAATATAACATTAGCACATAAAAAGTTAAAAAAATTTCAAGAATACGCTGCTAGTAGATAGACAACACGTGGTGCGACGCTTAAAAAAAGATGCATCAAAACGCCTTAAAAAACCATCAAAAACGCATCAGCATGTCAGTCCTCGCGTCAGAGATATGTAAAATAAATTTATATATATCTTTTATATATCACGAACATATTTGAGTATCATTTTTCACATATATTTAAATAAATATGAATAATTATTATATATTATAATTGAAATTGCCGTCAAGAAATTAGGAACCGCACCCAAACATCTCAACTAGGTTGACACCCTTTTAGCGAAGGTTTCACTTTTCTTGCTATCTGTTGAAGTAGGAATATCCCACATTAGTTGTTTGTGTGAATGAACATGTGTTTATAAATTAGTTGGGCATCTCCACTTAATAAAAATTGGTTTTAAGATGGAAACTAACATGGTATCAGAGCGTTGTCCATTCACACAATTTGAATTTGGCCTAGCCCACATAAGATCGTGAGGAGAGATTGATTGTTCGGACCGGGCACGCTATACGTGAGGGGGAGTGTTAAAGTGGAAATATCCTACATTGTTTGTGTGTGTGAATGGAAATGTGTTTAAATATTAATTCGACATCTCCACTTAACACCATGTAGTTTTAAGATGAAATCTAACATCACCTATAATAAAACAGAAAAAAGAAAACCAAGTCTGAATACAAAAGATAAATAAAACAACCAAAAATTCAACAATTTGTATTCATATACTCCCTCCGTCCCACTCTAATTGACAAAATAACTATATTTCAATAACCAAGACAAGTTAATAAATGACATAGAAAATTATTTATATACCCTTCTATTGATAATGGAGCTAATTAATGCGATTAGTATATATTAGTCAAATTTTCATTAAATACTCACCATTTTCCATAAAAGACATGGTTTTAAATGAGGGTAAAGATGGAAAATTAAAAAATAAAATTATAGTTATGTTAGTTTTGTCAATTAGAATGGGACACCAAAAACTCTATATTTTGTCAATTAGAGTGGGACGGAGGGAGTATTATTAATTTAATTGAGTTTTGAAATGTTTAATTAGATTTTTTGAAGTGTTTAATCAAGTTTCGATTGTTTTAATAAATTTTTTAATTTAAAATATTTTTTAATTAGTTTTAATTAGTTTTAATTTGAATTTTGATTGATTTAATTGAATTTCGATTTGTTTAATTTTAAAATATTTAATTAAGTTTCGAAGTGTATAATTGAGTTTCGATTGTATTACTAAATATTTTAATTAAATATTATTTAATTATTGATATTTAAATAAAGAAGAGAGTGTAAATGATTAAAGAAAATTATAAATATAAAATTGATAAGTATTTTAAACATTAAGGATGTTTTTGAACTTTTTTATATACGTGCCATAGACGGAAAAAATAAATGGAGTTAGCGTTCGTTGTTATGTGAACTATTTTGGATAATCTCAGGTGATAATTGAGCTAACTTGGACAATTTCAGGATGATAGTTGAGCAGACTTCGATTTTAAGGTCCTATTAGTTTTTGTGGTCTGACTTTAGGGACTAAAGTGAGCTTTTCTGTATAATATGATATAAACTGCGAGCCTTGTATGGTTCAACCGTTGCCTTATGTAATTATTTTATTTATATTAGCTTTATGTTTCTATTTGATTTAATATATTATTTAACCTCTAAACTATACCCTTTTATTTTCTGAGACCCCTGAATTGATTTTATATTCTATTGAACCTCTTAACCTTTTATTTGTTCTATTTAACCCCTTAATTTTAATTTTTTTACCGATCTGACCCTTTTTGTCCAGCGTGGAAAAAGTGCGTGTTTTCAAATACTTTGAAGCTCGTGAAAGATAATTAAAATGCATAAATTGTCCTATTTAACCCCTAAATTATACTATTTTGTTATATTTGACCACTGAACAATTTAATTTTCCTGCTGCACATTGAAATTTTAATTTTCTATCCATTTAACCTCCCCGATAATAGAATTATTTAATTTCAATTTTTTCCGTATAGCATAAATGATTAGAAGCATATAAATTAATTATGTACGATGACACATACTGTTTTTTAAATAAATTTATTTTAAATTTTAATAATTTTTTTACAAATTATTAACGACAATAGAAATAAAAAAAGTAAAAAAATAAAAAATACTAAAATTTAGTCAAATAATTACATGATATAACTTCTTGTACATGTAAATATATATTTACATTTCAATAATGATAAAGAGAATTTGTCTATTTTTAACGACATTGTAAAATATATAAACTTACTATACTTTGATAATATTAAATAAAGACTTAATTGTTTAAAAATTATAATTTTTAGTCTGTTTTTCAAATTTCCAATTTTAAAAATTTAATAAACCATCTTTTAATTTTTTGGCAAATTCAAGCTTTTCAAACCAATTTTGAATTTTTTAAATTTGTGTTAAAATTGAAAAACACGCTACTTTCATGATTTTTAAAGTAATTTAATCTTAAATGATTTTTTATCAAATAACATATAAAATATGTCACTTTTTATTTTAAATAAAAGAAATATATTTAGACTTAAAATATTTTTTGACCCATAAATTTTATCTTTTTGTTTTATGTAACCTCTAAACTATTTTAATATTCCATTGGACTTCTTAACTATTTTTTTCTATTTAACATATTGCCAACAAAGCCATATCAACAATTTTACCCACGTCAGCATGCGTGGTGTGTATGTATCGAATGAGGGGTTAAAGAGAACAAAAAAAGTTAAGAGCTCTAATAAAATATAAAATTAATTTAAAAATTGTAAAAAATAAAATGGTATATACTCCCTCCGTTCCAAAATATAGTCCACTTTCTTTATTTTTTTTGTCCCAAAACAATAGTACACTTTTTTTGTAAGTGACAATTTAGAATGTTTATTTTCCATATTGTCCTTACTTAAAGTGTATCATTTATTGCTATTAGCATATAGTCATATTTAATAAGGGTATAATAGGAAAAATGAAGATAAATTTATCAAAAGTTAGAGCATTAATTATATTTCTTAAACTGTGTAAAAAGGAGAAAGTGAACTATTGTTTTAGGACGTAGGGAGTATATTATAAGTCAAATGATGTATTAATTATTTTTATTTTCTTTCCCTTCTTTTCATTTTCACGGGCACCATGATAGCATGAAAAGGGACCACAAGAGTCATGTGAGCATATTCAATCAATTGATTAATTTAATTAATTATTTGCTGTTTTAATCAAAGATTAGATTCAATTATGATTTAAGTAAAATCAGAATATGATGAATGATACCACAAGACACAAGTATTAGGAAATTTCTAATTTAAAGGTGATATATGATTAATAATGTGACGGAGCTAGGATTCTAACATAAAAAGAGCCAAATTACAATATACAATATATGAAGTAGACAAATTTTAAAATTAGGAGAGTTAAATTATAAAATATTAAAAATCTGGTGTTAAATTTAACAATTTTAAAAATTTAAAGGGGGCAATAACACCCAATGGCTTCCCCTCCCTCCTTCACTGGGTTAATTCATATAACTAGCCAACCGAACTATAAAAAATCAAATTCTTTTTTCATTAACTCTTCAATTATTATCATTTGATTGGTTTAAGGACGTGGATTGAAATAGATACAATTTTTTATCAGTTAATTTGATATCTTTAACAATCAATTTTGAACCAGATTTATATAAAAATTTATTTATGATATTTTTTTGTTTCGCTTGAACTGTCAAAAAAATAAATTATACAATATTTAAAAATTAATTAAAAATAAAGTTTAATTTTACTTTCATATTAGTCCTCGTCACATTGAACCATTAACATTTTACTAAATTTTTTATCTTAAGTTTAATGAAAGAGGATAAAAATAGAAAAAATATAATTGAAAAAATAATATAAATGAAAATTGTCAATTAAAATGAAATATCAAAAATAATCCGTCAATTAAAATGGACAAAGAGTATATTGAATGTGGACTCTCTTTCTCTCTCACTCTCTTCCAATCTTATCCCTCTAATCATATAAATTGTTTGAGCTAATTATAAAAAATATTTATAAAATTAATTAGTTGACTGAGAATTTCTAATTTTTTTAATATGTAAATAATAATATATTCAATACGAATTGATAAAATTAAATTTATTTTATAAAAAATAAAAGAACAATTAAAAATACACCTTTAATGGAATATTAGAATATTCTTACTAATGTCATCTTATAAAGTTCTCTAATTCCATATAATGAAAATAAACAAAAAGAAAGGGGAGAAAAGGTGCAAAAGAAATGGAAGAAAGATGCCAAAATCAAAAAGAACATTTCAAATAGCAATATTGTAAAAACTAAAGAAAATAATGGTCTAAATGAAATATAAAGACATCGCTCATATATGTCGTTTTAGGGCATCTCCAACCCAACTCTAAAAAAGAGTTGGGTCCCACCATTTAGAGTTGGGCAACTCCAACCCAACTCTAAAAACCCACTTTTTTGGAGTTTTTGAATAGTAAACTCTACATATAGAGTTTCACTATTCACATCTCTATAAGTACTATTTTATACTTTTTCATATTTATCAGTTACTAGTTTAACTCATTAACTTTAATTTATAAAATTATGTCCTACTAAATTCAAATATTAAAAATTTATATCTTTATTATTGTATTTTTTATATGACTTCTAATAAAATTATAAATATTAAAAAACCGCATATATTATAAATTAATAATATATAAAATTAAAAAAAATATTTTAATAAATATTACAAACAATTATAAAAATAACAACAACAATAATAATAATAATTAAATTTTCGTGTGAGCCACTTCCACCTCCGATAACATTGGCATAATATTCACCAAAAGAATGGGAAACGGAAAATTATTGTGGAGATTGTTGGACTTTTTTTTCTCTAAAATTCGTGCTTGTTCACTTTCAATATGAGCACGAATTTTAGGATCTTTAATAGCGTTTAAGATATATATTATTAAAAATATTAATATTTTATTCAATTTTATTTAGTAAAATATATATTATTATATGATAAAAATATTTATTTACATTTTAGTATTTTAGTATTGATAAAAATATATATGTTTTTATTTTTAGGATGAATATGTAAAAAAAAATTTAATTTGAGTTAAGTTGTTAAAATAATAAAATAGTGTAATTTTAAAATATTATTTTAGAGTTAGAAATAGAATTTGTGCTTGGAG
This sequence comes from Mercurialis annua, assembly GCF_937616625.2. Classification (NCBI taxonomy): domain Eukaryota; kingdom Viridiplantae; phylum Streptophyta; class Magnoliopsida; order Malpighiales; family Euphorbiaceae; genus Mercurialis; species Mercurialis annua. Next base: position 24,552,076 of record NC_065573.1, on the reverse strand, counting down.
AAAAACTTGTTTAGAGATAGAGATAGAGTTTATGGTTGGAGAAAAACTTACTCTATCTCTAAAATATAGAGTTCCAATTATAGAGAGGGTTGGAGATGACCTTATGGAAAATAAAGGATGAGAACGACGATGAAAAGACGAGTAACGAATACGCCACCAATCGGATGCTTAACGGATCAATCGGTGACGTCAATACAAAATGCCTTATCCTAGGGATCAGTTGCGGATATTATGTTCCCGATGGTTCACGGGGTCTAAGATCATTTTTGTCCATCCACATTTCAACCCTCAAATTTTTCTTACTTTATAAATAAATTTACATTATTTTTTAAATGATAATGATATATACTCACGGTTGGTCAAATTACAAGTTTATCCACTTATATAAGGCTAATCACCTGTAAAAACTACCGACCTTTCAATTTTTTTTCAATAACACCCTCACCTTTTGAAAACCTCAATAGCAATCTATTCGTATTTTTACATTTTAATAGCACCCTAAAACATTAAATTGAATTCTATTTGGATATAATTCAAAATAAATCCTTTATATTTACCACATATTTTAAATAATATTTAATGTTATAAATACTATAAAAAAACTCTTTTTTCCACATTTAAAATTAATAATAATAAAAAAACTATTTAATTAATTTTAGCGTTCTTGAGGAAGAACAACTTCTTCTTCCTCGTTCTTGTGGAAGAATACTGTTTTTCCTCGTTTTTGAGGAAGAACAGCTTCTTCTTCCTCGTTCTTGAGGAAGAACTGTTGTTCTTTCTCAAGAACAGTTGTTCTCGTCCTCCCATGGAAGGATGAGCTGTGCTCGTCCATCATGGAGGAAAAACGGCGGGTTTGAGGAAGATGTCGGAAAAGATGTAGGGGAGATAAGTTTAATATTATTTCAATGTTTTATTTAAACTAGTGGAGAAGAGAGTTTGTTTGGATGTATTTTAAGTTAAGGGATTTGTTTGTATTTGTTTAATTAAAAAAGTATAAAATGATCCTTTCATTTAGTTATTTTATAAAATTTAATCCTTAAAATAATAAAATCGTCTATTTTTTTTTATTTAGGGTGCTATTGAAACGTAAAAATACGAAATAGAGTGTTATTGAGGTTTTTACAAGGTGAGGGTGTTATTGGAAAAAAATTGAAAGGTCGATAATTTTACTGGTGATTAGCTCTTATATAATTAATACCACAAAATAAACAGGATTTGGATAAAATAAAATATATTTATAAAAATTAAATATTAATCAACTATAAATAAAATAAATCAAGAAAAGATACAATATGAAAATTAGATTACAAATGTGTCAATTCATCTATAACACAAAATTTTACATGTGTCCAAATTTGTTGATAGTTCTTGGTAGATTTCTGTCCTTTCTCTCTAAAAAAAATTAAAAAACAAAACCCAACACTAAAATTATAGTTTTGAGGCGGTGATTTTAGCTTTTTGGCCAAAAAACCACCTTCTCAATTTTTTCAATCTCTTTTTAATAAATTTTCTACTTGAAGCACTCTGTTATCTTATATAATTAAAAGATCATATATTTGAAAAGACGGTTCTGATAGTAGGAAAATTATCACTACCTATCTAATGGTTTCTTCTTAAAATCTATTGATAGAGTTTTTATTTTCCTTATTTATGTTTTGGTTTGAAGATTTTTCAACCCGATTAAAAAATTTGAAAGTTTTCTTGATTGGATTAAAATCTCAAACTTAAAATATATTTTTTAAAAAAAACTTTAAATTTGAGTTATTTTTAATAATATTTTTATGATATTTTCTGTCTTATTAGGTATTTTTTAGATCTATATTTAAAATGAGAATTGAAAATTTTGAAGTTTGAAGAATCGAGCGGTTTCAAGTACGTATTTTCATTATTTGAACCATTCATGTGTTTATATAACCTCTTAATGATTCGAAAAGTCCTATTTGATGACTGTTTTTACAGTTCTCATCATTCTACTAGAATAATTCACTCAATTTGTTGAGAAATCTTTCATCTTTGTAATTTTCTTTATCATTAATGAAAGTTTTAACCTTTGATAAAAAAAATTACTATAATATTTTATTTAAAAAATATTAAATGTGGTCTCTTTTTCTCTCTCACTCTCTCACATTTTTATCTCTCTAATCATATAAATTGTTTGAGCTAATAATAAAAAATATTTATGAAATTAAGTGGGCTGAGAATTTTTTATAATTGCGTATGTAAATAATAATATATTCAATATGAATGGACAAAATAAAATTTATTTTATAAAAATATAAAGGAAATATTAAAAAGACACACCTTCAATGGAATATTAGAATATTTTTAATAATGTCCTCTTATAAAATTCTCTAATTTCATATAATAAAGATAAACAAAAAGAAAGGGGAGAAAAGGTGCAAAAGAAATGGAAGAAAGATGCCAAAATCAAAAAGAACATTTCAAATGGCAATATTGTAAAAACTAAAGGAAATAATGGTGTAAATGAAATATAAATACGGCGCTCCTCTCTGTCGTTATGGGAAATAAAGGATGAGAACGACTAGGGGTGAGCATCGGTCGGTTCAGTTCGGTTGGATTTTTTCGGTTTTCGGGTTTGAAAATTCCCAAACCGAACCGAACTTTTAATTTGAAGATGAAAAACCGAACCGAACCAAACAAAAAATTTCGGTTCGGTACGGTTCGGTTAAAACCGAATTTCATCATTTTTTATTTTTTTAAATTTTTATATTAAAATTAATTGAAATATTAAATAATTAGAGTCTAATAAACTTCCATATATGTTTAAATAACAATTATTAACTCATATATCCATAATAATTAAGATATAAAGACAAAAAACATATAAATATAAGTATATATGTATATTATTTAAAACAATATTGTCACGACCCAAATTCATGGATCACGACCGGCGCTAGGGAATGGGAGTGGTTGCTCCGAAACCCGTAGCAAGCCTAAAAACCATTATAAATTTTTCGCGTTTTAAAACATAAAAAGGTTTGCAACCTCGTTGCGGAAACACTTTAACACCTTTATTAAAAAAACGCGATCGCAATTCAAGATCATATATCACATATGATCTGTTTTCAGAAAATATCGTTAAAACCTTTCTCTCGTTTAACGTAAACACATTTCTGAAAACTGGGTCTTAAGACCCTGATTGTATTTCAAGAAATCAGAGCGCAAACATCAATCTCAGTTGACGCACCTGCTCTGTTTTCAATACAATCCTAAAATGCTAAATCATGAAACCAGTGTATCTCTCAAACAACTGGTCCAAGCATTTTAGAAAACACGCAGCTTTTCAAAACTTATATCTTATATACAGTAGTTCAATCAGAGTATATCAAAATAAGTTTGAACTGCTGTAAACAGAAAGACAGACTTCCCAGTACCCAACTACTTGCAGCTCTAGAGGTATGACTGACATTGACTTCCAGAATTATTGTGGAAGTCCGACCTCGTACTTGATTACCTGAAAGGCAAACATTGGGGAGGGTCAGAAATATAAATATTTCTGAGTGAGTTTACATATTTACAATTGAATATTTAAATCGCATATATGTAAAGCATTTGTACATATCAAAAATATTACCAACTACTTGATCCAGATGAAACCCTACAAGGCAGACTATTGTATGGGTCTCAACCTACACAACATGGGCCTTAGACCGTGAACTGAATCACTGCCGTCTAAGCCGGGTGTCTGGACCGTAACCGTGAAACTGCCATCACAGTACTGCCTGTGACCGTAACCGTTACTGCCGCCTCAGACTGTTAAGTCAGGGTCGCTAGCACTTCTAACGCCCAATGACATTAACTGACCTCTATGTCAGACACAGGCTCGTATCTATCGTACTACTGGTGATCACACAGTCCTATTGAAAACCAATAGGAAGTTTGTTCCAATGGATCTTTCATGGTTAATTATACTAGTGCGATTTATTATTTAAAAACAGTTTAAATATAAATATTCAAAAGTAAAAACCACAAAGTAAAACTCACAGTACTGTCGTCCCCATTTTTTAAAAACGTAAGCTCCAAGCAAGCTTGTCAGTCAAACACGTTGGTGTTTGGCTCACTAGATCGACCACTCGTCGGATCTAATTAAAATTCAAATGTCAAAATACATTAGACATTGAATTTTAACTCTAGTCCTATCGTATAAACGATAGACTCAATAAACAAACTCTGACACTATAAACATCGCATATAAACTAATCTCAATATTGAACTTCTCGTTCAATATATAGTACCACTCTTGGTATGGACTTATAGTCCTTTTAAAATTAATCACTTTGATTAACGTATGACTTTATTAAAACATCACATTGTTTTAATAAACCAACTATCCTCAAACGTCTAGGTTCTTTTTAACCTTTTAAACGTATCAACTAACGTTTCAGAAGTCCCTTGAATCAACAATCGAGTATACAACTCGAACTAGGACGAAAACGTCCAAATACCGGACCTCCGACTCGCTGTGCGTCCGCACAGAGGGGTCTGTGCGTTCGCACAGCAGAGCTGTGCGTCCGCACAGCCCTGGCTGTGCGCTCGCACAGCCTTTCCCTGGGCTGTGCGCCCGCACAGCGCTTTGGCTGTGCGTGTGCACAGCTACGGGAACACTCCCCGGGCCAAATCCGACGTGTTTCCGATGCTCCGGAACATTCAAAAATATTAATTCAACACTCTACTACACAATCCAATTCAATTCTATTATTAAAACGTCGAACCAATACGTACGCCATCGATTCGATACGTTTACCGTTTAATATCGAATATATAATTAATATATATCGAAATAAACTTTGTATACGAGATTAATACCTCGATTACTACTGGATTCGTTGAAGAATTGGAGTCGGAATCGCGCCGCGGCAGAATCCAATTTCCGCGCGTCCTCTGCTCCTCCTAACCTAGCTAGCACCTCAATTAGGAATTGAAGTGAATTGTGCGCGTCCCCCCTCTGTTCTATTTATAAGCAAAATTGTTGGTCAAAGTACCACTTGGTGCTAGCTCAATCATGCACTTTAACTCTGATTTTAATTAGTCGTCCGTAGTCCAAACGGAGACTAATTCCAAATTTTACAAAACTTTACCGAAAAATCTAATAAAATATAAAATGAATAAAAATATAATTTTTATTCACATCTGACTTATATTTTATTATTAATAAATCTCTAAAGATTTATTAGGTCCAAATCAGTCCCGCTTAATTAAAATTACTATGTTCAAATTTCATAAAAATTTGACGGTAGCTTCGTCAAATTATTTCGCGAATATTAACACCAAAATTATTCGCTCGGGACTTATAAATTAATTTATTTTAATTTAGACTAACGAATAACATTTAATTAGTTTATAATTAAAACTAATTAAAGTAAAGAATCCAGGGACTTAATCGGACACTTTTCCTTAACTTGGCGCCCAAACTGCACCGCCTCATTCATTTCATTTTTTTTTCTTTTTTTTTAATATATATATATTCATATATATATCTTAATTTATATTTCGTCCATAACTCGTCGAGCTTTCCGAGTTTCGACATTTTAATTTCGGGGTTTTGTCCGAAATCTTAAACTCTCCATTTAGAGTGGTACATTGATATATTAATTATCAATATATCAATTTATACGACGCTAAAGAGTATTCTCAAATTTATTACTCCCCGTTCACACTCGTTTATTAAAATTTAAATTTCCGATTTAAATTTTTAACTCATATTATTACGATACTCTTTTACGGATACGTATAAATTAAATTTACGTTTAAATTTAATTTACGTATTCCGAATTTATTAAATCACTTCTCATGATTTAATTTATTAAACTTAAATAGTCAAACCTTACTATTATTCTTTGACTATTAAACTTAGTTTTTCCGAATATTTTTCTTAATATTCGAACCCACAAAATATTATTTTTAATATTTTGATTACTCCAATCTGACCTTGTGGCATATTCTAATTACTTAAAATTATGGGGTATTACATTCTCCCCTCCTTATAAAAATTCGTCCTCGAATTTAAAATCTTAGCCACATATAATTTTATTAACCCTTAAAATCTTTCATACCTCGATCTTTATGCTTTATGTAGCATAAGTTTATTTCTACTAGAGGTAGATTCTAAAATCCATCCTTACACTATTCGTGTACGATACACGAAATACTTATCACGACGCTAGCTCGTCGGTTGTATTTTTATGCAATTTCCTTATATGTCACGATTCATCGTGACTTGGAGTTAACACTTCATATTTCGTTATAACCTAGGTTATATTCTTTATCGCATTCCTCTTAACCTCTTAATTACTCTTACTTTTTGGATCAGTGTCTTTCACTGAATGTTCTTCGTCTGTCAACGAAGCGTAAATCCTTACACTGTTCAATTATATATACTTACACGATCTTTTTTTTTTTCACTTTCCTTTCTATTTGGATTTATACATTTCATCCATCGGTAAAGTGTGTTTTCTCACACTATTCCATCGTATATATTTACACAATTTGTGTACTCTATAGCCTCTCTTTCTTTTACTTCTCTTAATACAAAGGAGATCAATTACTTTGATCTCATAATGCTGCCTCTTAGCATTATTCTATGATCTTTTCATTATCGGTTAGGTTAAACTAACTCCATAGTCTTTTATACACTTGGGACGTGTATATTCTCACTACCGGCTTTACCCCTTAAAGTTGTTTGTTACTTATGGGCCACAAACGATTCTATCTTCTAATCATTGACCTAAGACTTCTTAGAAGTTTTAGTCGCCTGTAGACTTCTCCTTTATTGTCTAGACTCTCGTCAACTTGCTGTTATATGCAAAGTTTTGAGAGTATGGAACATATGATCTTCATCATACTGTCCTAACCATTTAAGTCAAAATTTTCCTAGTACTTAGGTATTTTGACCAATATCCTTTGACATCTCTTCTCATTTCCATTCTATTTCTGGCAATATTGCCAAAATCAGTATAGTCACTAGCATTCCAGTTTGACTTACTAGTCTTCTAGACATTTTTCTACCATCCTTTTTCACCTCTTTCTTTATATCGTTTCCCTCGACACATTCCTTTAATATCATAGTACCTTTTCGTGGTACTGTAAAAAAATAATTTACGTGATACTCAGACTATACATGTCTGGTTCACATAATCATTCGTCCTGTTTCAGTATTTTGTTAATAATACTGAAATCACAAACTTCTCTTTGCTAATCTACATCTAGCACGTATTCAATCATATACTATATCACACATTCCATCATATACTCAACTGGAGTGTTTCCAGTTCATCTTATACTTGGTTATGTCAATAGACTTTTCAGGTTTGAAACCTTACGTCCAATACTTGACTATTCAAAATTTGAATGTCTTACTTAACGGTAGCTAGCACAGTAGTGTAGTATGCATATAATTTCTGCAACCTTCCACACTTCCACTGCGCTACTCTGATATACAACTCACTAACTGTTCTCTTTACAGTTAGGTTATAGGATCCTTATCTGATCTTCTTATATCATAATTCTAACTTTTATGACTTTTGATTCGTAGGCAACTTACTCCTTGTATAATACAAGTAGTGCCTCTTGACTCTTATTACAATATCTCTTATTCTCGTAAATAGTTCGCACTTCGTATCACACTACTAGTGTCTTTCGATTTTTAGTGCGACTATAACTATTGTCAATTCCTAATCATGCATTGAAAATTTACCTCGTGCTTTCTCAGTCATCGAGGAACATTTTCTACGACTCGACTATGTTATATATCATAACATATCTTTACCTGATTCTTTCAACATTTTATGAATAGTGCTAATGCTTGCACTATTTATAGTCAATCATTCCTTCCAAATCTCCACATCCTATCTTGCGTTGATTTGCCTAATCAACTTTTATACTTTCTTGATTGAATTCCATTACTGGTGCACAGATTTTTTTTTAAAAAAAATCTTGCAAGCAGTGTTCGCAGTACTCTGCGAAACTTAAGAAATTACTAATTTCATTAACCATACTGGTTACTTCCACTCATAACCTCTTTGATGTTTTCAAACATCATATATTATTGCTTGTGTCCCCAAAATGTCACTCATATTTGGAGAACCTAACTTAATTCTGATGTTTTCTCAGAATTTATAACACTAGTCGCATACATTGTGCGTATCCTTCCTCCATTAGTCACATATATCAATCGTCCATTAACACTTCTTCCAAAAATAATCCAGAAATAGCTTGAGTACATGTTCTTATATATCTCATAAGAACAGTTGAAGTGTTCACTCACTTCATATCCATATTAGAACTAGTAGTACTCATACTACGTTCTACAAATCCACTTAGCTGATTTAACTTACGCTATCCTCACGATAGGTTATATCTTAACTTCTTTTGTGTCCATATTTTGCAAACGTGCGATATTTTTTTCTATTATATTTCTCTATCTCTTTTGTGCAATACTCATTTGCACATTTATAGTTGTGTCTACTATTGACACTTTCACCATCAGTGTACCTTATCTCAATCTCAATTGAGCCTAAATTAGTGACTTTACTTACATCATAGTTCGGTAAAGTCAAATTAATAATCATACATATCGATAAAACATTTCCACGTTACTCACAATATCGATACATATCAGTCACAACTTATGTTCTCTCTTCTTATTATGCATTTATAGCTTATATAATTCTTTAATATAAGCTCTTAGACTCTGTACTTCTTTTTTATGTACATCCTCTCTTAATGTAATAAGCGATTTACCTTTCACTCGTACGCCTATTTCATCGTAACTCGTTTCAATACGACGTTATTTTCTATATCACTTTCTTATCTCCTCATATATCTTTACTATATGATGTGTCCCTTCACGGGTCAACAATCTTTTTCCTTTTATTATCGCGGAACTCTTATCTTAATATCCGGATATTTCTACTCTTAACATGTTATTTACCTCAAACTATGGCTTACTCAGAATCTTTCATTCATTCTGATGCATAAAATTCTCAAATCTTACATCACTGATCTGACTATCGCTATTTTTCACCTCTTAACTTTATACATATATAGCTGTCTTACTCGCAGCTAAGAGTCATTCTCAATGCTCTATAGCCACTACTACATTTAATTAACTGATTATCAACTTCTCGCTCCGTTTTCAAAACATTCAGATTAAAAATAAAACATAAGTTTCACATTTTTTTTTTCACTTTTGGTCGGCCATACTTTACACATTTGTGGCCCGACTTTCAAATACATGTACTCTACATGTATATTCCGCACCAGCCAGCCAAGACTTGATAGTTCCAAGGCCCGGTTATCGGAATTTTCACAATTTGAAACCACTGTTTCACAACAGTTTTCAAATTCATTTACATATCTATGGAGCTTACATTGATAATCTTAAGTTAATTAAACTCTATAATTCATAATTTCATCACTTGCACTTTTGGCTCACTGCCAAAATTCACGCAAGTTTCCCATCGTTACTAAAAAAAAAACAAGCATCGTCTACCTCTCCGTTTGACGATCGCAACGGTTAATCTTTAGAGAACCGTCTTAGGAATATCATATTCCAAAATCAAACTGATCCAACGGTTCAATTAAAAGTTATCAGGGTTTTACTACACCCTGTCTGTTTTCAGACATCATCTGAAACTCGCTTCGTCACTATACTATCTCTATTAACTACACTTCGAATCGTGCGTTTTCCACTTACCTTGAGTCTTCCTAAACTCAATTTATACTACTCGCTAGAGAGTAATCACGTATCTCTAACGTCTTAATCACTGCTCGATCAGTAGGTTATATCTCTCTTACTTCTAGTGTCTCGGGGTACAATTCCTAAACACCTTGTTTAAGGATATTCTTATCCTTAACTTGTCATAGCTCGGATATGCATTGATATCCGGATACCTGTTGTAGTTCATTTAACTACAAATAGCTGTGTACTTCCCAGTCACAACTTTATTCTCCAACTTCCACTCTTGTATGCTTCTGTTGCCCCCTCGAGAATCGCTTACTACTTGATCTCGAGTATTTACTTTTGTTACAGAGTTCTGGTCTAGGTATACTTACAAGAAAAACAAATCTGTTTGAAATATTTCAACCATTTGTGCGCACTTTCAAAACAATTTGTTCAAAACTCATTTTTTTTACATCTGCGTAATTGTACATAGGGTAATGACGTCTCATGTCTAGGCACAATTATGCTTTTAAAATTATTTAAATGAATAACCGTAATAGGTTATATCATTTGGTTTTTTGTAAGTTTCCTCCTGACCCTAAACTCTGTAACCAGTAAGATTTCTCCACAACTACTCCACTTCTCTGAATTCGTACTTCCTTTGTCAATCGTCTCCTTGTACAACTATCAAATGACTTCGACAGTGTCTTCACGTTATTTCCATGCTTGATATTCAAGCATCGTTATCGAATTGCCTAGACGACTCGCACGCGTATATCGCAGTCTTATATCCCAAAAGGGAAGGCTGAGAACCTATGAAACATAAGAATATATGTAGGAGACATGACTCGAATCCTATGTGCTGCAGTAGTTCCTATGAGTACCTATGACATCTACCCCATACTTTATTTTCCATGTATCAGCAATGTTTTTAAATTCTTGAGTCCGAGAACTATTGCTCTGATACCAACTTTTTCAGTTGCGGCCCTAGCCGATATGGACTCATTCCTATCCCATAGGGTGACATCCATATGTACCTATCAAAGCACGTATAAAATACGCTCCAGGGCGGAGAGCCTCACTTCGTCACACTGATCATGAGTGAGAGTTCCCTAGAATTGGGCAGGCCTCGTGAGCCCAGCTCCACCGAGTTACCTAGCACCCTTTGCTCTGATACCAACTTTGTCACGACCCAAATTCATGGATCACGACCGGCGCTAGGGAATGGGAGTGGTTGCTCCGAAACCCGTAGCAAGCCTAAAAACCATTATAAATTTTTCGCGTTTTAAAACATAAAAAGGTTTGCAACCTCGTTGCGGAAACACTTTAACACCTTTATTAAAAAAACGCGATCGCAATTCAAGATCATATATCACATATGATCTGTTTTCAGAAAATATCGTTAAAACCTTTCTCTCGTTTAACGTAAACACATTTCTGAAAACTGGGTCTTAAGACCCTGATTGTATTTCAAGAAATCAGAGCGCAAACATCAATCTCAGTTGACGCACCTGCTCTGTTTTCAATACAATCCTAAAATGCTAAATCATGAAACCAGTGTATCTCTCAAACAACTGGTCCAAGCATTTTAGAAAACACGCAGCTTTTCAAAACTTATATCTTATATACAGTAGTTCAATCAGAGTATATCAAAATAAGTTTGAACTGCTGTAAACAGAAAGACAGACTTCCCAGTACCCAACTACTTGCAGCTCTAGAGGTATGACTGACATTGACTTCCAGAATTATTGTGGAAGTCCGACCTCGTACTTGATTACCTGAAAGGTAAACATTGGGGAGGGTCAGAAATATAAATATTTCTGAGTGAGTTTACATATTTACAATTGAATATTTAAATCGCATATATGTAAAGCATTTGTACATATCAAAAATATTACCAACTACTTGATCCAGATGAAACCCTACAAGGCAGACTATTGTATGGGTCTCAACCTACACAACATGGGCCTTAGACCGTGAACTGAATCACTGCCGTCTAAGCCGGGTGTCTGGACTGTAACCGTGAAACTGCCATCACAGTACTGCCTGTGACCGTAACCGTTACTGCCGCCTCAGACTGTTAAGTCAGGGTCGCTAGCACTTCTAACGCCCAATGACATTAACTGACCTCTATGTCAGACACAGGCTCGTATCTATCGTACTACTGGTGATCACACAGTCCTATTGAAAACCAATAGGAAGTTTGTTCCAATGGATCTTTCATGGTTAATTATACTAGTGCGATTTATTATTTAAAAACAGTTTAAATATAAATATTCAAAAGTAAAAACCACAAAGTAAAACTCACAGTACTGTCGTCCCCATTTTTTAAAAACGTAAGCTCCAAGCAAGCTTGTCAGTCAAACACGTTGGTGTTTGGCTCACTAGATCGACCACTCGTCGGATCTAATTAAAATTCAAATGTCAAAATACATTAGACATTGAATTTTAACTCTAGTCCTATCGTATAAACGATAGACTCAATAAACAAACTCTGACACTATAAACATCGCATATAAACTAATCTCAATATTGAACTTCTCGTTCAATATATAGTACCACTCTTGATATGGACTTATAGTCCTTTTAACATTAATCACTTTGATTAACGTATGACTTTATTAAAACATCACATTGTTTTAATAAACCAACTATCCTCAAACGTCTAGGTTCTTTTTAACCTTTTAAACGTATCAACTAACGTTTCAGAAGTCCCTTGAATCAACAATCGAGTATACAACTCGAACTAGGACGAAAACGTCCAAATACCGGACCTCCGACTAGCTGTGCGTCCGCACAGAGGGGTCTGTGCGTTCGCACAGCAGAGCTGTGCGTCCGCACAGCCCTGGCTGTGCGCTCGCACAGCCTTTCCCTGGGCTGTGCGCCCGCACAGCTAGCCTGTGCGCCCGCACAGCGCTTTGGCTGTGCGTGTGCACAGCTACGGGAACACTCCCCGGGCCAAATCCGACGTGTTTCCGATGCTCCGGAACATTCAAAAATATTAATTCAACACTCTACTACACAATCCAATTCAATTCTATTATTAAAACGTCGAACCAATACGTACGCCATCGATTCGATACGTTTACCGTTTAATATCGAATATATAATTAATATATATCGAAATAAACTTTGTATACGAGATTAATACCTCGATTACTACTGGATTCGTTGAAGAATTGGAGTCGGAATCGCGCCGCGGCAGAATCCAATTTCCGCGCGTCCTCTGCTCCTCCTAACCTAGCTAGCACCTCAATTAGGAATTGAAGTGAATTGTGCGCGTCCCCCCTCTGTTCTATTTATAAGCAAAATTGTTGGTCAAAGTACCACTTGGTGCTAGCTCAATCATGCACTTTAACTCTGATTTTAATTAGTCGTCCGTAGTCCAAACGGAGACTAATTCCAAATTTTACAAAACTTTACCGAAAAATCTAATAAAATATAAAATGAATAAAAATATAATTTTTATTCACATCTGACTTATATTTTATTATTAATAAATCTCTAAAGATTTATTAGGTCCAAATCAGTCCCGCTTAATTAAAATTACTATGTTCAAATTTCATAAAAATTTGACGGTAGCTTCGTCAAATTATTTCGCGAATATTAACACCAAAATTATTCGCTCGGGACTTATAAATTAATTTATTTTAATTTAGACTAACGAATAACATTTAATTAGTTTATAATTAAAACTAATTAAAGTAAAGAATCCAGGGACTTAATCGGACACTTTTCCTTAACTTGGCGCCCAAACTGCACCGCCTCATTCATTTCATTTTTTTTTCTTTTTTTTTAATATATATATATTTATATATATATCTTAATTTATATTTCGTCCATAACTCGTCGAGCTTTCCGAGTTTCGACATTTTAATTTCGGGGTTTTGTCCGAAATCTTAAACTCTCCATTTAGAGTGGTACATTGATATATTAATTATCAATATATCAATTTATACGACGCTAAAGAGTATTCTCAAATTTATTACTCCCCGTTCACACTCGTTTATTAAAATTTAAATTTCCGATTTAAATTTTTAACTCATATTATTACGATACTCTTTTACGGATACGTATAAATTAAATTTACGTTTAAATTTAATTTACGTATTCCGAATTTATTAAATCACTTCTCATGATTTAATTTATTAAACTTAAATAGTCAAACCTTACTATTATTCTTTGACTATTAAACTTAGTTTTTCCGAATATTTTTCTTAATATTCGAACCCACAAAATATTATTTTTAATATTTTGATTACTCCAATCTGACCTTGTGGCATATTCTAATTACTTAAAATTATGGGGTATTACAAATATATATATTTTATATTAAAGTTCGGTTAATTCGGTTTTTCGGTCGGTTCGGTTTTTAAAACACCCAAACCAAACCGAACACCGAACACCAAACTTTACCTAGAGTAGAAACCAAACCAAAACGTTTTCACCGAAAAACCGAACCAAACAACAAAGTTCAGTTCGGTTCGGGATCCGTTTTTCGGTTTGGTTCGGTTCTTGCTCACCCCTAAGAACGACGATGAAGATACGAGTAACAGATACGCCCAGTGTTTTAAAAACCGAACCGGTGACTGAACCGGAAAAATCATCGATTCAAGGTTCAACCGGTTCAACCGGTTGAACCGCCGGTTGAACCGTTTAAGTGAAATCTATAAAAATAAAAATGCACTGATGCGCAGTGTTCAGTTTCATCCCACAGCAATATTTAATGTACTTCATTGAAAATTCAAAAGGTCTAATAATTCAATTTTAAAAACACAAAACCCAAGAAAAGTATGACCCACCACTTTTCATCTCCCACCTTCACACGTAAGCCACCTTCTTATCTTCTTTGTCCATTAAAATCTAACATTTTAAATTGCTTTCCATCTTCTTCTACATAAAATGACCATGACGAAGAGATTATTTATGAAGAGAAGGGAAAGAAAACGGCATATGAAGATTATAAGCAACGGCAACACTGATGGTTTGCAAGATCTTGCGGGAGTTTAAAGATTGTATCAGTATTTTAATGGATCTAAGAGTAAAGAAAAATTATATTTCTAGATCTGAATTTCCTTCTTATCCTTCTATTCTGTGTTTTTTTCTTCGCAAGATTATTTTTCTGACCGGACGGTTCTGTGGGTAAACAGTTAACCGGTTCAATCCGGTCTTGGCGGTTTTATCCGGTTCAATCCGGTTAAACCGGATTACCGGTTCGAAAAAGACAATTGGATCGGACAGCTGGTCGGGTCCCGGTTCAACCGGTTCGACCGGCCGGTCCGGTCCGGTTTTTAAAACACTGGATACGCCATGAATCTGGTGCTTAACGGATCAACCAGTGACGTCAACGCATACTGCCTTATACTAGGCATCGGTTGCTGCGGATATTGTAGATATAATTAAACCAATTTTGAAAAAATGGATTTAATTAGAGTAAATTACGCTGAGGTTCCTGAGACACATCATATTTAACAATTTAATACCCTTGTTCTAAAAATTTATTTAATGGTCCATCAGTTTTAATTCTGTTAACTATTAGGCCCTTCCGTTAATTTCGACACTTACTTTCAAATGATTTGATACTCCACTTTTTATTTTATGAATGATTTGGTCCCTCATTTTAATTTTGTTAAACAATTTGTTACCTCATTTTTAAAAAAATTGGTACTTCAATTTTAATTTTAATTTTGTTAAACGAACTGGTCTCCCAGATTAAAAAAAGGGTCTCTCAATTAACAAAATTAAAACTAAAAAATCATAAAGTAAAATTTTGAAAAAAGAGGTAAAAAATTGTTAATCAGAAAACTCAGCATAATTTGCTCATATTTTTATAATAAATATGTCAAATTTGGATATATTTATATGTTTTAAAAACTCCGAATATATTTTTAAAAAATTGAAAAATTTTAGCTTTCTAATACCATTAAGCCTAGAAAAAAAATGAAAAGGTCGAAATTTGGACTGCTAAATGGAGAAATTCTTAGGTAGACTCGGTCTATCACGTCATCTGTAGACCAAACCTATCACATTATCATTAAAATGATGGCAATTTTGTAATATTACTATTCAAAGGTGTAAATAAGTAAAACACAAATTTACAAGATTGCTATCATCTTAATGACGTGTCATTATGTCATAAGTTAGTCTACGGATGATGTGATAGACCGAGTCTACATAAAAATTTCTCCTGCTAAATATACTTAAGCCGGAAAAGAAAAAGATGAACATTTTTTTATACAATGATTCCTCTTTCATACTCCTTGTTTTTTGTTTTGATCGTATACTCCATGTTTGTTTAAATCGTTGACAAGCTTTGTCCAAAAATAGAAAGCAGGGGTATTTTGGTAAAAAAAAGAAAAATAAAACAACTTCTGGAAGTGGAAAAAGAAAGATATGAATATTGATTGTTTCCTTGTACTTTGCCATTTAGCTCCATCTTCTGAGTTTGCACAAAACAAAATAAAAAAATTAAAATCTTTTATCTGTTCATCCTTCCCAATCTTTTTACATCAACCTTGCTTTTAAATTCTCTTATTTTATTCTTCTGATTTTTTCTTTTCCACTAAAAATCACAAATACCAGCAAGAAAACCTCCATTTATTATCAGTTTTTTCTTATCTTCACTACCCACTAAATATTTTTTATGCTTCCTTAAAAGTTCTTGAACTTTTTGGTTGAATTAGCTTCTTCTTCAAGATCTTATCTTCACTCTGCTTAAAAAATAAGCTAAAAATCAACTTTTTTTCCCTTGAGAAAGTGATGCTAAAATATTCCAAGAATTTTTTGAGGTAATAAATTAGTATTAAGGTAGTGTAACAGTTCCCTTCCATCTAAATCTCTTGACTAAACCCTACAACAGTTTCAGACCAAAATAATCAGAGCACTTTGTTTGTTGTTGTAATGGATTCAAGTAGTAATAATCATAATTTTCATCAACAGCAACATCCAAGTTCAGGGTTATTAAGGTTTCGGTCCGCTCCAAGTTCATTTCTTTCAAATTCCAATGACAATGGAGGAATTTGTACTAATGATTCTGTTATTGGTTTTCAAGAATTTGAAGATAAATCAGGTGTAAGAGGCTCTGTTAATTATTTGAATTCGACCCAGAGTAGTTATTCGGGTTTGCCTCCGCATTATCCGAGTTGTTCTTCAGCTATGGATGGCTCGTTCGGGTTGATTGGTGGCGGTAATCATGAGCAAGTCAAACGGGTTGATTCAAATCTTGCTAGACAGAATAGCTCACCTGCTGGTCTTTTTGGGAATCTTTCTCCCCAAAATGGTATTTTTCTTGCTCTCTTTTCTTTTAAATCAATTATTATCGTTACAATTAATTTATAGAGCGTGGGGTCGATTACAATGTTCCTACCACTAGGCTAGCTAGACTTATTCTGCTAGTAGCACACTCATTCGATCAACGTTTCCATTTCACAAAAGTGTCAGGAAAGTGGCGTTTCGGACACAGAACTTTTTTGACGTATGAAACCTTAAAATAACATTTTTTCTTATGTTTGTGTTCAAATTTCATGTTTCTCGTATCCGTGTCTGTGCTACATAGGTAATTATTATACGGAAATGAAAATGTTAAAATGTGTAATGATGAAATGGAAACCGACATAGTACAAGAATATACTATATATTTAGAAATTTCGGAGTTTTATTGGCTTTTTCGAAAATAACAATGAAACATCCTAGGATTTCAAAAGTTTCCGTGCAACATATCGAGTTAAAGAAATTGTAGATGGCTATGAGCTATAATAGTGAAATTAATGAGATTAAAAGGTGAAAGGAAATGTTGAAAATCTCTCAGTAAATTGCAGGGTATGCCACCGTGAAAGGAATTGGGAACTATGGTGGGGTGAATGGTACTAATGGAGAAGTAAGTCCAAGACTAAAAACTCAACTTAGCTTCTCATCAAGAGTACCTTCTTCCTTAGGCATATTGTCACAAATTTCAGAAATTGGGAGTGAAAGCATTGATGCTGCTGCTAGCCCAGATAGCGGAAAGCTCGGAAATGGAAATGGTGATGGTCGATTTTATAGTAGTAATGGGTACTCTTATGGTTCTTGGAATGATTCTCCTTTTGCGGAGAATTTTAATAGCTTGAAAAGAGATTCAAATGATAATACCAAACTGTTTTCTAGTGCACAGGTAACCAACTTGTGTCTTTTGGTTTAAGATTAAAGTTCATTTGATGTTCGAATTCTACAGTGTATGAATTGTTTCTGAAACCTTATTAGAATGGTGAGCTCGGCAATCGCGTTCATTTACTGTCGCATCACTTGAGTTTGCCGAAGACTTCAGTTGATATGGTTGCTATGGAAAAGTTTCTGCATTTTCAAGATTCTGTTCCTTGTAAAATAAGAGCTAAGCGAGGCTGTGCTACTCATCCTCGAAGCATTGCAGAAAGAGTAAGTACATCTTAATCCAAAAAAATAACATATAGATCTTGATCTTCAACCTGCTGTAATTTCAGTTAGTTGATCAGTCAAATTTGGTATATGCAATTCGTTTTTAGGTGAGAAGAACCCGTATTAGCGAAAGAATGAGGAAACTACAAGAACTTGTTCCAAACATGGACAAGGTACAATTTTCTCAAACCATAATTTTTCGGTGGATTTGGTTTGGTTTCTTAGCTATTTTACAATGTTTTGGTTTTGTTGTTGATAGCAAACAAACACAGCAGATATGTTGGATTTGGCTGTAGATTACATAAAAGATCTCCAGAAGCAATACAAGGTATGTTACGGAATCTGTTCAATCTAGCCGAACAATATATAGCCTCAGTTACACCAATTTATTTTGTGCAGAATCTGAGTGACAGCCGAATGAAGTGCAAGTGTTTGAGTAAGCAGAAGCCTGTGCAAAACCATTTAGTTTGACATGCTTCTGTACAGGAAATCGACAAAATAATTAGAAAAGGACCACTTCTAGTTAGAAAATGATATATTTTCTTCTTTGCAATGATCAAGCATAGTCAGTGGCGCTTGGATTTAGGATTTCGTTTCAGCCCGGGTTTATTGTCTGGTTCACCTTTGACATTCCAGTAGTGCAGGTTTACCTTCATCTAATCCAGAATTCACTATAAACCGTACCTCTTTTTTTTAAGAAAAATACCCGACGCCAGCCCGTGCTGAAGCCTATCCTAATCTTAGGGTAGTTATGCCTTTGAGCACACTGTGTTTACTGCTGGAAAGCTTTCAAATACACAATACATGAATAAAAGATAGAAATGTACAGGAACATGTTCTTGTTGTTATACATCAATTTCAATTCCTTGTTACTGTAATCTTGCTTGTTATCATTTCAGAATCCAATTATGTTAGCTAGATACCACAATTTTCTTGATTCTTTCATAAGCTTATATTCACCATGTAGCATGTAAATTTGCCGAGTTTTATATTTTGGTGTTTTATTTTCATTAGAAAAAGGCCAATTAACTCTAAAAGATTATATTTTTAATCTATTTTTGTGGAAAGTAATATTTTCCAATTTCATCTATTCCGTACGACCTAGTTTATCGACGAGATGATGCAAGGGTGTTTCGCGACTAGCCCTGACATGCATATGTTGGGGCAACAATGTCGTTTTGTAGGTTTAATGGCTTAAATGACATCAATGCTTATTGTTATTTTCCCTATCCAATGAACCTTATCTATTTATTGGGCAGCACAATGGATGATAAAATGAAGAATGTTGAAGTGTGTTAAACTGTACCTATTTTTAGCAGGTTGAAAGGGCCTAAAAATAACAGCGATTTTTCATATTATGATAGCCCTCGTTCCATTTCAGGTTATCAGGAGTGATTCCGTCACTTTTCTGAATTTCTCACAAATATAACTGTTTTAAAGTTTTAATAAAGTCTATTTGATCCTAAAAAAAAGTTGCAAACTTCCATATGTAATTTTTTGCAGATTGCATAATGGATCCATGCACTTTTTTCTTTGAAATTGAATCCCTTCATTTTATACGTCTAAGATTAAGCCCCTGTGATTTTAATTTTATCGACATTAGGTTCCACCGCCATGGACACAAAGTGCGACTGTGATAAAATTTTATTTTTTTTATTTACATTAGCTTTCATTGAATTACATCCTTGAACTTTTATTTTTATTACAAGTAACTCCCTTAATTATTATTTTTCTTCTGATTTGATATTATTACCATTTGTTTTGATAGATGAACCTCTGCAAAAATAAAGTGTTAGAACTCAATGCATCCAAATTATAACTTTTTAATTTATACTTCTTATTTTGAAATAAGAATGTAAATTCAACTAACTTGACATCTCATATTTAAATAAACTTACGAAAAATCTAAATTAAAAAAATTTAAACATGACAATATCCAACTAAGACATAATTTTCACTAGGCTATATGTAATACCCCGTAATTTTAAGTAATTAGAATATGCCACGAGGTCAAATTGGAGTAATCAAAATATTAAAAATAATATTTTGTGGGTTCGAATATTAAGAAAAATATTCGGAAAGACTAAATTTAATAGTCAAAAGATAATAGTAGGTTTGACTATTTAAGATTATTAAATCACGGGAAGTGATTTAATAGATTCGGAATACGTAAATTAAATTTAAACGTAAATTTAATTTATACGAATCCGTAAAAGAGTATCGTAATAATAGGAGTTTAAAATTTAAATCGGAAATTTAAATTTTAATAAACGAGTGTGAACGGGAGTAATAAATTTGAAAATACTCTTTAGTGTCGTATAAATTGATATATTGATAATTAAAATATCAAAGTACCACTCTAAATGGAGAGTTTAAGATTTCGGACAAAACCCCAAAATTAGAATGTCGAAACTCGGAAAGCTTGACGAGTTATGGACGAATATAAATTAAGATATATATATAAATATATATATATTAAAAAAATAAAAGAAAAAGAAAATAAAAAGAATGAGGCGGTGGAGAAGTGGGCGACAAGTTGGAAAAATGTCCACTTTGATCCCTGAACTTTTAACTTTAATTAGTTTCAGTTATAAACTAATTAAATGTTATTAGTTGGTCTAAATTAAATATAAAATCATATATAAGTCCCGAGCGAATAATTTTGGTGTCATTATTCGCGAAATAATTCGAAGAAGCTATGGTTCAATTTTCATTAAATTTGGACGTAGTAATTTTATTTAAGTGGGACTGATTTAGACCTAATAAATCTTTGGAGATTTATTTAAAATAAAATATAAGTTGGATGCGAATAAAAATTATATTTTTATTCGTTTTATATTTTATTGGATTTTTGGGTAAAGTTTGACGGAATTTAGAATTAGTCTCCGTTTGGGCTACGGACGACTAATTAAAATCAGAGTTAAAGTGCATGATTAAGCTAGTATCATATGGTACTTTAACCAAACCAAATTTCTATAAATAGAGGAGAGGGGTACGCCCAATTCACCTCAGTTTGCAACAATTGAGGTGCTTGCTAAGGCATAGCAAGCAGAGGCAAGGCGAGGCGTGACGGTTCCGCCGCGACGCGATCCATTTGGCGATTCCGACTCCGATTCTTCAACGAATCTAGTAGTAATCGAGGTATTAATCTCGTATACGAAGTTTATTTCGATATATAATTATTATATATTCGATATTAAATGGTAAACGTATCGAATCGATCGTGTGCGTATCGATTCAGCGTTTTAATTATAGAATTGAATTGAATTGTGTAGCAGAGTGTTGAATTAATATTTTTGGATATTAGGTTGGTACGACCCGGAATCAAAGATTCCGTGGTTGTCTGTACTGTGCAAGCGCACAGTTCAACTGTGCAGGCGCACAGTATTGAAACTGTGCGAGCGCACAGTAGACTGTGCGGGCGCACAGTCCCTACTGTGCGGACGCACAGTAGGCTAGTGGGGGAAAATGATTTGGGCTTTCGCCCTAACTCGGTTCGGTTCGATCTGGTTAGCTCGAATCGATCCGAAAAGAATATAAGTGGACTATTAAAATATGAATTAGGACGTTTAAAAGGTTTAAAAGAACCTAGATGTTTGAGGATAGTTGGTTTATTAAAACGATGTGATGTTTTAATAAAGCCATACATTAATCAAGTGGATTAATGTTAAAAGTGACTATAAGTTTATACCAAGAGTGGTATTACGATTTGAACGAGAAGTTCAACTTCGAGATTAATTTATATGTTCTGTTTATAGAGTCGTCTATAAACAGAAATGGTATTTGAGTCTATCGTTTATACGATAGGACTAGAGTTAGAAATTCAATGTCTGATGTGTTTTGACATTTGAATTTTAATTAGATCCGACGAGTGTTCGATCTAGCGAGCCAAACACCAACGTGTTTGACTGACAAGCTTGTTTGGAGCTTACGTTTTTGAAAATGGGGACGACAGTATTGTGAGTTTTACTTTGTGGTTTTTACTTTTGAATATTTATATTTAAACTGTTTTTAAATAACAAATCGCACTAGTATAACTTAACCATGAAAGATCCATTGGAACAAGCTTCCTATTGGTTGTCAATAGGACTGTGTGATCACCAGTAGTGTTTCTCGATACAAGCATGTGTCTGACATAGAGGTCAGTTAATGTCATTGGGCGTTGGAAGTGCTAGCGACCCTGACTTAACAGTCTGAGACGGCAGTAACGGTTACGGTCACAGGCAATATTGTGACGGCAGTTTCACGGTTACGGTCCAGACACCCGGCTTAGACGGCAGTGATTTAGTTCACGGTCTAAGGCCTATATTGTGTAGGTTGAGACCCATACAATAGTCTGTCTTGTAGGGTTTCATCTGGATCGACTAATTGGTAATATTTTACGTATACAAATGTTTATGTATTTGCGATTTGAATATTCAATTGTAAAATTGTAGACTCACTCAGAAATATTTATATTTCTGACCCTCCCCAATGTTCACTTTTCAGGTGATCAAGTACGAGGTAGGACTTCCATAATAATTCCGGAAGTCAATGTCAGTCATACCTCTAGAGCTGCAAGTAGTTGGGTACTGGGAAGTCTGTCTTTCTATTTACAGCAGTTCAAACTATCTTGATAAACTCTGATTTGAACTACTGCATATATATATATATATGATTGAAAAGCTGCGTGTTTTCTTAAATGCTTTAACCAGTTGTTTGAGAGATACACTGGTTTCATATTTTTAGCATTTTAGGATTGTATTGGAAACAGAGCATGTACGTCATATGAGATTGATGTTTGCGCTCTGGTTTCTTGAAATACAATCGGGGTTTTAAGAACCCAGTTTTCAGAAATGTGTTTTCGTTAAACGAGAAAAGGTTTTAACGGTATTTTCTGAAAACAGATCATACGTGATGTATGGTCTTGAATTATGATCGCGTTTTTAATAAAGGTGTTAAAGTATTTATGCAACGAGGTTGCAAACCTTATTATGTTTTAAAACGCGAAAAATTTATAAAGGATTTTAGGCTTACTACGGGTTTCGGAGCAACCACTCCCATTCCCTAGCGCCGGTCGTGATCCATGAATTTGGGTCGTGACAAAGTTGGTATCAGAGCAATGGTTCTCGGACTTGAGAATTTAAAAACATTGCTGATACGTGTCAAGTAAGTCGTGTATGCAATGGTTCTCAGACTAGAGAATTCAAAAACATTGCTGATACATGGAAATAAAGTATGGGGTAGATATAGGTACTCATAGGAACTACTGCAGCACATAGGATTCGAGTCATATCTCCTACATATATTCTTATGTTTCATAGGTTCTCAGCCTTTCCTTTTGGGATATAAGACTGCGATATACGCGTGTGTGCGATTCGTTTAGACAATTCGATATCGATGCTTGATTATCAAGCATGGAAATAACGTGAAGACATTGTCGAAGTCATTCGATAGTAGTACAAGGAGACGATTGACAGAAGAAGTACGAATTCAGAGAAGTGGAGTAGTTGTGGAGGAAATCTTACTGGTTACAGAGTTTATGGTCAGGAGGAAACTTACAGAGAAAAAAAAAACAAATGATATAACCTATTATGGTTATTCATTTAAATGATTTTAAAAGCATAATTGTGCCTAGACATGAGACGTCATTACCCTATGCACAATTATGCAGATGTTTAAAAAGTGAGTTTTAAAACAAATTGTTTTAAAAACGCCGGCAAATGATTAAAATGTTTTAAACAGATTTGTTTTATTGTAAGTATTCCTAGACCAGAACTCTGTAACAAAAGTAAATACTCGAGATCAAGTAGTAAGCGATTCTCGAGGAGGTAACAGAAGCATATAAGAGTGAAAGTTGGAGAATACATTTGTGACTAGGAAAGCACAAAACTAGTTGTAGTTAAACAAATTACAACTTGTATTCGGATAGATATGTATATCCGAGTTACGACAAGTTAAGGATAAGTGTATCCTTAAACAAGATGTCTAGGGCATTGTACCCTGAGACACTAGAAGTAAGAAAGGAGAAATAGAACCTACTGATCAAGTAGTGATTAAGACGTTAGAGATACGTGACTTCTCACTAGCGATTAGTATAACTTGAGTTTAGGAAGACTCAAGGTAAGTGAAAGACACATGATTCAGAGTGTAGTTGATAAAGATAGTGTATTGATGATGCGAGTTTCAGATGATGTCTGAAAACCGGCAGGGTGTAGTAAAACCCTGATAACTTTTAATTGGACCGTTGGATCGGTTTGATTTTGGAATATGATATTCCTAAGACGGTTACCTAGAGATTAACCGCTGTGATCGTCGAATGGAGAGGTAGACGATGCTTGTTTTTGAGACTAACGATGGGAAACTTGCATGAATTTTGGCAGTGAGCCAAAAGTGCAAGTGATGAAATTATGAATTATAGAGTTTAATTAACTTAGGATTATCAATGTAAGCTCCATATATATGTAAATGAATTTGAAAACTGTTGTGAAACAGTGGTTTCAAATTGTGAAAATTCTGATAACCGGGCCTAGTGACTGTGAAGTCTTGCCTGGCTGGTGACGGAATATACATGTAGAGTACATGTATTTTAAATGTCGGGCCAGAAATGTGTAAAGTATGGCCGACCAAAAGTGGAAATTGTGATATAAATGTTTTATTTTTAATGTTTTAAAAAAAAAACGGAGCGAGAAGTTGATAATCAGTTAATTAAATGTAGTAGGGGCTATAGAGCATTGAGAATGACTCTTAGCTGCGAGTAAGACAGCTATATATGTATAAAGTTAAGAGGTGAAAAATAGCGATAGTCAGATCAGTGATGTAAGATCTGAGAATTTTATGCGTCAGAATGAATGAAAGATTCTGAGTAAGCCATAGTTTGAAGTAAATAACATGTTAAGAGTAGAAATATCCGGATATTAAGATAAGAGTTCCGCGATAAAAAAAAAAAGAGACTGTTGACCCGTGAAGGGACACATCATATAGTAAAGATATACGAGGATATAAGAAAGTGATATAGAAAGTAACGTCGTATTGAAACGAGTTACGATGAAATAGGCGTACGAGTGAAAGGTAAATCACTTATTACATTAAGAGAGAAAGTATATGGGAAATAAGTATAAAGTCTAAGAGCTTATATTAAAGAATTATATAAGCTATAGACGCAGAATAAGAAGAGAAAACATAGGTTACGATTAGTGTGTATCGATATTAAGAATAACATGGAAATGTTTTATCGATACGTGCAACAGTACATTTGACTTTATCTATCTATGATATAAGTAAAGTCACCAATGTGAACTCAATTGAGTTTGAGATATTGTACACTGACATTGAAGGTGTCAGTAGTAGATATAATTATAAGTGTACAAATGAGTATTGCACGAAGGGAATAGAGAAATATAATAGAAATACATCTCACACGTTTGCAAAACATGGATACAAAAGAAGTTAAACTAAGGTCTATCATGAAGATAGCGTAAGATAGATCCGAGTCATGGATTTTTCAGAACTAAGTATAAGTGGAGTTGCAAAACGTAGTATGAGTACTACTAGTTCTGATGTCAACATGGAGTGAGCGAACATTTCAACTGTTCTTATGAGATATATATATATATATAAGAACATGTAGTCAAGCTATTTCCGGATTATTTCTGGAAGAAGTGTTAATGGACGATTGATATATGTAACTAATGGAGGAAGGATACGCACAATGTGTGCGACTAGTGTTATAAACTCTGAGAGAACGTCAGAATTAAGTTAGGTTCTCCAAATATGAGTGACATTTTGGGGGGACAAGCAATAATATGTGATGTTTGAAAACATCAAAGAGGTTATGAGTGGAAGTAACCAGTATGGTTAATGAAATTAGTAATTTCTTAAGTTTCGCAGAGGACTGCGAACACTGCTTGCAAGAGTTTTCATAATTCTTTGCATCAGTAATGGAATTCAAACAAGAAAGTGCGAAAGTTGATTAGGCAAATCAACATGAGATAGGATGTGGAGATTTATAAGGATTGATTGACTATATATAGTGCAAGTATTAGCACTATTCATAAGATGATGAAAGAATCAAGTAAAGATATGTTATGATATATAACATAATCGAGTTATAGAAAATGTTCCTCGATGGCTGAGAAAGCACGAGGTAAATTGTCAATTTTTGAATTGTAATTGGCAATAGTTATAGTCGCACTGGAAGTCAAAAGACATTAGTAGTGTGATATGAAGTGTGTACTAATTACGAGAATAAGACGTATTGTGATAAAAGTCAAGAGGCACTACTTGTAGTATACAAGGAGTAAGTTGCCTACAGATCAAAAGACAATGAAAATTAGATTTTTGATATATGAAGAATATCATATAAGGATTGTATAATTTAACTGTAAATATAACAGTTAATGGATTGTGAATCAGAGTAGCGCAGTGAAAGTGTGGAGGTTTGCAAAAATATATGCATACTACACTACTGTGCTAGTGATTATTAAACAAGACATTCATACCTTGAATTGTCAAGTATGATCAGGTATTAGACGTAAGGTCTTAAACTTTGGAATTCTATTGGCTCAACCAAGTATGAGACCAATATGAAGTGATTACTTTAGAGAGAGTATAAATTAGAAATACACAATTTGAGTATATGATAAGTATTGATACGCAAAGAAAAGTTTGTGAATTCAGTATTGTTGATGAA
This sequence comes from Mercurialis annua, assembly GCF_937616625.2. Lineage (NCBI taxonomy): Eukaryota > Viridiplantae > Streptophyta > Magnoliopsida > Malpighiales > Euphorbiaceae > Mercurialis > Mercurialis annua. The sequence goes on along the minus strand of NC_065573.1, from coordinate 24,525,311 downwards.
ATACTGAAACAGGACAATAGATTGTGTGAACCAGACATGTATAGTCTGAGTGTCACTATAAAGTGTTTTGTTTTAGTACCATGAAGAGGTACTAAGAGATTATAGAAGTCTATCAGTAGAACGATATGACATGAATGGTAGTAAAGTGTCTAAAGGACTAGAAAGTCAAACTGGGATACCAGTGACTATATTGATTTGGCAACTATTGCCAAAACTGTAATGGAAATAAGAAAAGATGTTAAAGGATATGTAGTCAAAATATCTTGGTGTCGAGAAAATTTTGGCACGATATAAGTGATTGTGAACAGTATGATGAAGATCATATGTTCCATACTCTCAAGACTTTGCAAATAATAGCAAGTTGATGAGAGTTAAAACGATAAAGGTGAAGTCTACGGGCGACTAAAACTTGTGAAAAGTTTTAGATCAGTCAACATACAGTAGTATCGTTTGTTGCCCATAAGTAACAAACGACTTAAAGGGGTAAACCCAGTAGTAAGATTATACACAACCCTAAGTGTATGCTAATTGTGGAATTGAAATAGTATATACGATTAAGAGAATCGTTTAAATACTAACTAATGCTATAAGAAGCATTAGACAATCAAAGAAATATATCTTCTTTGTGTTAAGAAAAGTGAGGCAAAGGAAAGTGGAAAGAGATAGAGATCGTGTAAGTATATACGATTGAACAGTGTAAGGATTTACGCTTCGTAGACAGACGAAGAACATTCAGTGAAAGACACTGATCCTAAGAGTAAGAGTAATTAAGAGGTTAAGAGGAATACGATAAAGAATATAACCTAGGTTATAACGAAATGTGAAGTGTTAACTCCAAGTCACGATGAATCGTGACATATAAGGAAATTGCATAAAAATGCAACCGACGAGCTAGCGTCGTGATAAGTATTTCGTGTATCGTACACGAATAGTGTAAGGATGGATTTTAGAATCTACCTCTAGTAAAAATAAACTTATGCTACATAAAGCATAAGGATTGAGGTATGAAAGATTTTAAGGGTTAATAAAATTATGTGGCTAAGATTTTAAATTCGAGGACGAATTTTTATAAGGAGGGGAGAATGTAATACCCCGTAATTTTAAGTAATTAGAATATGCCACGAGGTCAAATTGGAGTAATCAAAATATTAAAAATAATATTTTGTGGGTTCGAATATTAAGAAAAATATTCGGAAAGACTAAATTTAATAGTCAAAAGATAATAGTAGGTTTGACTATTTAAGATTATTAAATCACGGGAAGTGATTTAATAGATTCGGAATACGTAAATTAAATTTAAACGTAAATTTAATTTATACGAATCCGTAAAAGAGTATCGTAATAATAGGAGTTTAAAATTTAAATCGGAAATTTAAATTTTAATAAACGAGTGTGAACGGGAGTAATAAATTTGAAAATACTCTTTAGTGTCGTATAAATTGATATATTGATAATTAAAATATCAAAGTACCACTCTAAATGGAGAGTTTAAGATTTCGGACAAAACCCCGAAATTAGAATGTCGAAACTCGGAAAGCTTGACGAGTTATGGACGAATATAAATTAAGATATATATATAAATATATATATATATTAAAAAAATAAAAGAAAAAGAAAATAAAAAGAATGAGGCGGTGGAGAAGTGGGCGACAAGTTGGAAAAATGTCCACTTTGATCCCTGAACTTTTAACTTTAATTAGTTTCAGTTATAAACTAATTAAATGTTATTAGTTGGTCTAAATTAAATATAAAATCATATATAAGTCCCGAGCGAATAATTTTGGTGTCATTATTCGCGAAATAATTCGAAGAAGCTATGGTTCAATTTTCATTAAATTTGGACGTAGTAATTTTATTTAAGTGGGACTGATTTAGACCTAATAAATCTTTGGAGATTTATTTAAAATAAAATATAAGTTGGATGCGAATAAAAATTATATTTTTATTCGTTTTATATTTTATTGGATTTTTGGGTAAAGTTTGACGGAATTTAGAATTAGTCTCCGTTTGGGCTACGGACGACTAATTAAAATCAGAGTTAAAGTGCATGATTAAGCTAGTATCATATGGTACTTTAACCAAACCAAATTTCTATAAATAGAGGAGAGGGGTACGCCCAATTCACCTCAGTTTGCAACAATTGAGGTGCTTGCTAAGGCATAGCAAGCAGAGGCGAGGCGTGACGGTTCCGCCGCGACGCGATCCATTTGGCGATTCCGACTCCGATTCTTCAACGAATCTAGTAGTAATCGAGGTATTAATCTCGTATACGAAGTTTATTTCGATATATAATTATTATATATTCGATATTAAATGGTAAACGTATCGAATCGATCGTGTGCGTATCGATTCAGCGTTTTAATTATAGAATTGAATTGAATTGTGTAGCAGAGTGTTGAATTAATATTTTTGGATATTAGGTTGGTACGACCCGGAATCAAAGATTCCGTGGTTGTCTGTACTGTGCAAGCGCACAGTTCAACTGTGCAGGCGCACAGTATTGAAACTGTGCGAGCGCACAGTAGACTGTGCGGGCGCACAGTCCCTACTGTGCGGACGCACAGTAGGCTAGTGGGGGAAAATGATTTGGGCTTTCGCCCTAACTCGGTTCGGTTCGATCTGGTTAGCTCGAATCGATCCGAAAAGAATATAAGTGGACTATTAAAATATGAATTAGGACGTTTAAAAGGTTTAAAAGAACCTAGATGTTTGAGGATAGTTGGTTTATTAAAACGATGTGATGTTTTAATAAAGCCATACATTAATCAAGTGGATTAATGTTAAAAGTGACTATAAGTTTATACCAAGAGTGGTATTACGATTTGAACGAGAAGTTCAACTTCGAGATTAATTTATATGTTCTGTTTATAGAGTCGTCTATAAACAGAAATGGTATTTGAGTCTATCGTTTATACGATAGGACTAGAGTTAGAAATTCAATGTCTGATGTGTTTTGACATTTGAATTTTAATTAGATCCGACGAGTGTTCGATCTAGCGAGCCAAACACCAACGTGTTTGACTGACAAGCTTGTTTGGAGCTTACGTTTTTGAAAATGGGGACGACAGTATTGTGAGTTTTACTTTGTGGTTTTTACTTTTGAATATTTATATTTAAACTGTTTTTAAATAACAAATCGCACTAGTATAACTTAACCATGAAAGATCCATTGGAACAAGCTTCCTATTGGTTGTCAATAGGACTGTGTGATCACCAGTAGTGTTTCTCGATACAAGCATGTGTCTGACATAGAGGTCAGTTAATGTCATTGGGCGTTGGAAGTGCTAGCGACCCTGACTTAACAGTCTGAGACGGCAGTAACGGTTACGGTCACAGGCAATATTGTGACGGCAGTTTCACGGTTACGGTCCAGACACCCGGCTTAGACGGCAGTGATTTAGTTCACGGTCTAAGGCCTATATTGTGTAGGTTGAGACCCATACAATAGTCTGTCTTGTAGGGTTTCATCTGGATCGACTAATTGGTAATATTTTACGTATACAAATGTTTATGTATTTGCGATTTGAATATTCAATTGTAAAATTGTAGACTCACTCAGAAATATTTATATTTCTGACCCTCCCCAATGTTCACTTTTCAGGTGATCAAGTACGAGGTAGGACTTCCATAATAATTCCGGAAGTCAATGTCAGTCATACCTCTAGAGCTGCAAGTAGTTGGGTACTGGGAAGTCTGTCTTTCTATTTACAGCAGTTCAAACTATCTTGATAAACTCTGATTTGAACTACTGCATATATATATATATGATTGAAAAGCTGCGTGTTTTCTTAAATGCTTTAACCAGTTGTTTGAGAGATACACTGGTTTCATATTTTTAGCATTTTAGGATTGTATTGGAAACAGAGCATGTACGTCATATGAGATTGATGTTTGCGCTCTGGTTTCTTGAAATACAATCGGGGTTTTAAGAACCCAGTTTTCAGAAATGTGTTTTCGTTAAACGAGAAAAGGTTTTAACGGTATTTTCTGAAAACAGATCATACGTGATGTATGGTCTTGAATTATGATCGCGTTTTTAATAAAGGTGTTAAAGTATTTATGCAACGAGGTTGCAAACCTTATTATGTTTTAAAACGCGAAAAATTTATAAAGGATTTTAGGCTTACTACGGGTTTCGGAGCAACCACTCCCATTCCCTAGCGCCGTTCGTGATCCATGAATTTGGGTCGTGACACTATATCTATAATCTTATAATCATATACATTTATATTAATCTTAATTATTCAAAAACCGTCGACTTTTGAACTTTTTTTAATTGCACCCTAGTGTTGTAGTTAAAATACTTTTTAAAATTGATTTGAAATTTATAATTACTTTCTAATATTTATCAAATCACTCTTTTCATTTTTTCTATTTTTTAATGTTAATTTTTTGTGATTATTACTTATAAATTTAATCTAAATATAATATTAATATCAATAGCTTTTTATATTATATTAAAATAAATATAAATTGTAGCAAATATATAAGTTAATATATAAAAATAATATATTTTTAATCAATGGTATAAAAGCAAACTGAACCAGACTATCAAATCGGATACCAAAACCAAAATCTTATCTGGTCGGATAATGGATTAAAATTTAGAAATTCAATTAGACTAATCTTCTATCATTTTTTGACATATCCTATCCGGTGTTTTTTGGGGGTTTTTTCTGATTATATCATCGATTTGGTCTAAAAAAATTTAAAATAAATTTTTTTAGACTGGTTGAACGAATCGCTTGATAACTGTATAAGTATGCGATTTAAATAATTAGTCCAGTTTATTTTTTTATTTTAAGTTTAATTTTTGAACTTATAGAATTACTATGTAGTATTTATTAAAAAAAACTGAATGAAAATATTAAAAATATTATTTTAATACGAATATAATTAACTAACTTTAAAAGAATAGTTATTAAAAAAAATAAAAAAATACATAGATATATTTCCATTTAACCTCTAAAACTATGCTATAACAGGTTACAAATTCTAGTTTGATGGCTAATATTCACCCATGATATCTCATTTTATGCCCCTCTTATACTAAACCCCCTAAGTTAAAAACAACTTAAACTAAACCCCCTAAGTTAAAAACAACTTAAGCTAAACCCCTTAAGTTATGGTTTTTGATCATGTAAACCATTTCCGTCCAAAATGGGACTAACATCATTAAAAATGATAAGTTGTCATTAAAAAAAATTAAACAGATCTCCACATCAGCTGACACCTCACCAAAAATTAAAAATACCTAATTAAACTCTTCTAATTCAATTAAAAAATAAAAATTCAACCAAACCGCAAACTCAACTTCAAACCGCCCATCAATATCCACCACCGGCCACCTGGGCACTCATGCGAGCTGCTCCTCCTCAGGCGAGGAGGAGCAGCAGATTTGTTAGATGGCCGGCTATGGGTGGCTACGGGTGGTGGGTGGCGGTGATCAGTGGCGGTTTGCATTGATTGAGTGGTTTGATTGGATTTATTTGTTGGTGGTTTGATTGAGTTTGAATTAATAAAAAAAATAAATCTAATTTTAAACTTTTTGAGGACGTTTTAGGTATTTTTAATTATTGGTGAGATGGCAAGTGGAGGGGTGTATAATTGTTTTTAGTGACAACTCATCATTTTTTATGGCGTTAACATATTTTTTTTGGACGAAAGGAGTTTACATGATCAAAAACCATAAATTAGGAGGGTTAATGTAAGTCTTTTTAATTTAGATAGTTTAGTGTAGACCTGTTCATGGGTTTGGGTACCCGGCCCGTTCTCTTAGGGCCGGGCTTGGACACCAATTTTTGGTCCCAAGCCCAGCCCGAGCCCGAAAAAAGTCCAATTTTTTATAGAAGGGCTCGGGCTTCTAATATTGTAAAAAACAATGTAAACCCGTCCAAGCCCGGCCCGAGCCCGTAAAAATAATGAATTAGGGCCAGGCTTGGATAGTATATTTAAAGCCCGAACCGGGTTTGGGCGGGCTTGGATTTGCCTTTAAAAAAGTCAAGCCCGCCTAAGCCCGGCCCGAACCCGCCCAAACCCGGCCCATGAACAGGTCTAGTTTAGTGTAAGAGGACCGTAAACTGAGATGTCATGGGTAATTATTAGTCCTAATTTAATTCAAAACAAATAGAGAAAACCACAAAAATATTACTATTTAAATAGAAAATAACAAAAATACACACCAACCTAATAATTTACATTGATACCAAAAAAAGATAAAAGTTTACATATTCTAACCAAACCACTAAATAGAAGACACATGGCACACACAAAGCAAAAATAAAAGGTCAAAAACGTGTCATAACTGGTCAAAACGCGTCTGACACGCATCAAAATCACGTCTGACACGCGCGTCAGTCGCGCGTCAGCGCGTGTCAGCGATTCTCAGCATGTCAAAATAATTTAAACATGTATCAGTTATGTATCAGCTATGTATCTGTTATGTATCTGAAATATGTCACTGATTCATTTTCTTATATTTTTAAAAATAAAAATAAATAAATAAATATATGTGTGTATATACACACACGTATTATTTTATGTACTATTTATGTATATATGTATAATATATTTTTAAATTTAAATATATATGTATCACATGCTTTAAAAACGCATAAATTACGTTATAAAAAAGTATATATATTATATATTATGTATTAAAAATATATGTATCTATAATATATAAATTATATATATAAATTGCTTCTAATATGTATCTGATATATGTATTTAAAAAATGTGTCTTCTTATTAAATATTTGATGCTTGCTCCGTCTTTTTATTTTTACATGTTTCACGAATTTTGTTTTTAGCTCAATCTATTGTTTATATTTTTATAATGTATTTACGATGTATCGGCCATGTATTGACAATGTATTGTAAGATATAGATGATACATCGGTAATGTATTCAAATTTTATTATTAATTTTTCTCCTCTATATCTATGATGTATCGATGGTGTATTTATTATGTATCGGTAATGTATTACGATGTATCGATAATGTATCGGTCATTTTAAAATTTATTTTGTTAAAGTAATCTAAAAAATTTAAACATGTATCTGCTATGTATCAAAAATGTATCATCTATATATCACTAATACACACATGTATCGATCATTTTTAAATTTACTTTATTGAAGATAATTTTTCTGAGTTAGAGATGAATTCTAAAAATTGTAATCAATGTTGTATCCACGAAATTCATTTCGTTGAAATAATAATAAAAAAATATATCTACAATGTATTAATGATGTATTTTATGATGTGTCGACGATTTATTTACAATGTATAGGTGGTGTATATATACGATGTATACATCATGAATGTATCTAATATGTATATTAATATATACAAAATAAATTAAACCAATAACTATATAATACTTTCACTAAATTTATTACCGGTTTAAATTAATCTCAAAAACAGTCTAGATATGTCTCAAAACAACAGTAGCTGACATGAAATATATTAAAAATTTATAATATAGAAGCGAATTTACAATGTTTATTTGCATAGAATTAGATTTTAAAAATTGTTCAATTACATCTCGAAAACATATCACATACATGTCAGACACATTTTTGATACATCTCTAAAACAATTAACGTGATCTTCGTCGATATTACACGTAGTAGGTTCCGAGAAGTAATAAATAAACCTATTAATATGCTCATGATTCTTTCTCATTTGCTTTATTATAATAAACGTTAATTTTCTGAAGTTGAAGATCCGTGTCTCCATCGTACCGCCGTGTAGAATCCCATGCTCTGCCCACGCCGTGTTGAATCTATTTTTCTCTCTCTTTTCTGAATGATTTTAAAGATTTGGAGAAGATGGTTTGATGAAGGCATGAATGAGGAACCCAACCAGATGCCTTATATGATAAATCCAGAGGGCTAGCTCTAATATGAAATGATATCTTCTCGGAAACATCAATTATAAACCTCAAGAATTTTGATGATGCCCACAAACAATCCATGACCCAAAACTAACTTAAAATGAGCGATACAATGCATAGTAGCTAGCAATCAACAAATAAATCTAGCCTATATGAGTAATTCAATTCAACCTTTAAACAATATAAATAAAAAGGTCAAAACTTTAAAAACCCACAAACCAGAAAATCAATACCCTTAAATTAGTATCACAATAAACTGAATCAGAGCAGGAACTACGCCAACACCACGCTCCTTGTATTCGGGTGAAGGGGAGATTGATGAGGTAGGACAAGAATTGGCCTCTGCCATTTTTGATAATAGGAGTAAAGTAGGGATTGGTAATAGGATTACAGAAGAGAGAAGAAAGAATTTGTTAAATGGGTATAAAATGTAATAAATTCACGGGTACAGTTAGTATGTAAAAGTGTATTGATAGAAGAGAAAAGATTAGAAACAGTTGACATTTTAGAAATTTTTCACCGCTTTTGTAATTAATGTGTAATTTTCTCAAACAAATAAATTCAAACACTTAAATGAACATAATAAATTTATTGAAATTTAAACATAAGATTTTAAAACGTTTAGGAACCACTGGTGCATTGTTTTCCTAAACATAATAATAAATAATGCTTCTTAAAACTCAGAGGATTTAGTGTTAGGGAGTCCGGAGTTGTAGTGTCATGGTTGATTATAGCCTACATTTTCTATATACATTCTATTCACATGACATAAAATATTGTTATAATGATATGATAGCAGCCATGTGGACACATGGCAGTTGCAACATTTAGGTATGAGTTGCTTAAATCAACCTTTTTGTGTATGGTTTTACATGAATTTTACCATCTTACCTGTTAGGTGCGGGTTCATTCTGTTCCATATTAGAACAATTTAGCTACACCAAAATATCTTATCAAATTTTTGGATACCAACTATGTCTTCAGTACTCTCACAATTGATTTACTATAAATATACTTTTTTTTTTGTCAAAGTATTATAAATATAGTTAGTTCTTGAAACAACTAGCATATATATGGAAAGTAATGCATAGATCATAAAAAAAATTAAAAAAAAATTGGAGTGCTGCATATATAAGAAATAGAAGATGGTGGTTGAAATGAGCGGAGTAGTTAAAGGATGGATTCCGGTGGTGTTGATGGTGGTGTTTCAGACTGGCTATGCTGGAATGATTATTTTGGTCAAAATGGCAGCCACTGATGGCATGAATTTGAGAATTTTCAGTGCCTACCGCTTTCTATCTGCAACTATTTTTCTTACTCCTCTTGCCTTCTTCTTTGAACAGTTAGTGCACTGTCCACTTTTATTCTTATTTCTATTGTCAATTTTGATTTCTTTACAGTTAATATTTTATTCTTATTTTTTGTAGGAAAAACAGGGCCAAGCTTACAAAGATGGTGCTCTTACAAGCTTTCCTTGCTGCATTATTTGGGTAATTTGGAACATCATATCCTTGTGCTTGCATAACTTCATCCATGAAAATTAATCGAGTCGTAAGTTTGAACATTTTATCGTGCGTTCCAGACCATGATTCAATATTTATAAAAGAAAATTGTTTCGCTGTTTTTGTATTGCGTTTTCAATATCAATGCATTCATTTCCGTGCAATTATATATTCCGTATGATTCTCGCATACTGGGATGAGCGGTTTGTCTCCAGAGCGAACCGCCTCTCATTGTTGCATTATTTTAGTTTAATTTTTTTTGATTATATTTGTTAAGTATTATTATGTATTGATTTGAGAATGAAATGAATATAAGTGTAACAATAATTTTGTGTATTTTGTTTTAAAATAGAGGAGGGTAGTCTTTAACTCGATTTATTGAAATGATTCTGATTTATGGATTTTGTTGGCATAGGGGACTGCTGGCCCAAAATTTCTTTGTGGAAAGCTTGGCCTTGACATCTGCAACTTTTTCTGCTGCTATGACCAATCTCATTCCGGCTGTTACTTTCATTATGTCCATCCTTTTCAGGTTACAAGATTCATTTCGCTCCATCAACTGGAGATAAAAATAAAATAACAAAACCAATTGTATTTTTAAATAAATTACCTAGAATTATTTCTTTTGAATCAGTTTATTCATTTGACTATTAAACTCAATTCATATTTTACATTAGAATGTAAATTAACAAATTAGGGGTGATTTTGTTCAACATCCATGAAATTAAACTTATTAAATTTTTTGTCCCAAATTAGAGGGACGAAACGAATTCAATTGTAATTTTTAAAAAACCAATTATTTTTCCTAGAATGATTATTATTTCTAAATCATTCATTTTTTATTAGTTGACATATTTAAAGGTCAAAACTATATAAAATTTAATATATTTTTAAATATGGTCCAACAAATAATTTTATAATATTATTAAATATTTGTAAAATTTAAAATATTTATTAAAACTTTTAAAATTATTCAAAGTTCATTCAAAACTTAAAATTTTAGAAACATAACTCTATACAAATATATTTTAAAATCACAGACATGATAAAATTCTATAAATTTTTCATATTGTTTTTAGTATTATTTTTTTAAAAATAAAATAGGTTCACAATAATTAACAAACTGAACAAATGTTGAGGGAGTAAATAGTTAAATTTTGAAAACTCATAAATTTCACAAATAAATATGAAATTGCTTAATTATACATCTCTTTGTTCAAATGTCAGATTAGAGAGGCTAGAATTAAATACAGTCTCAGGAAAAGCCAAACTTGGTGGAACCTTAATAGGGCTAAGTGGGGCAATGTTGATCACATTTTACAAAGGAATGGAGTTCAGATTGTGGTCTACTCATGCTGACGTGGCGCACCCAAATGAGACTCATGTGGTGCAACCACATAAGCAACATGGCACCGGCGGTCACATTTTGGGATCCTTTTTGGCATTTGCTAATTGCATTGCTTACTCGATTTGGCTGATTGCACAGGTGGTTCCTAAAATTTCTTTTACACATTATATAGTTCTGTACATTTTTATCCTTCAAAATATTTTTAAAATATTAAGAATTTTACTTTTTTAAAGATTGACAGTAATTTTAATATAATTTCTAAAATTATTAATCTGGATGTTATACAGTGTATTAAAAATTGATCTTATGAATTATGTGTAGTTTATAAAAATCAAATTAAAGTAAAAAAATACCTATATTTAAATGTTCAAACATCATCATTTAAAATGCTAACTGCATAGATGAAAATTAACAATTAGTGAAATTAAATAAAAAGTCTATCAATTTTTAAAATTAGATTAAAATTGTCAAAATTATAAATTTTGGATGAATATGAAAAAAGTTGATTTTTTTACCATTAATTTATTTTAGAAGGTGAAATATTAAAATCCAAATTCAATATTTAATACATGATTTATCATTCACTCCTGCATTGTTTTTTTTAATCACAATCTTTCATTAAATTAAGGCCTAATTACTTAAAAAAAACTCACATTTAACTTTTTTTTCGTTTATACCCTGATCTTATAAAAAAGTCATTTGTACCCAATTTTGGATTTTTAGGTTTCATCTCTACCCAATACAAAAATATAATTGACAATTTAATGAATTAAAGGATGAAAAAATTAAAAATAATTAAATAAAAGGTTATATCATACGTCTAATTAGTATATAAACATAAATTAAAGGATTATTTTAAAAAAAAAATCAAGTGAAAAGAGGCAATTTTTGTAATTTTGGGTAGAGATGAAACCTAAAAATTTAAAACTGAATACAAATAACTTTTTTACAAGGTCAGGGTATAAACGAAAAAAAGATTTAAGGTGGGGATTTTTTAAATAATTAAGCCTTAAATTAAGGCTTGATCATTGAAAAATATTCGTATTTTTTATTTTTTTCGTTTATGATCCAAACTTTTAACATCTTCAATTTTAACTCATTTTTTCAATTTTCAGTTTCAATTATTGCCGTTGTTTAAATTGGAATGGATAAAAGGTTCAAAAAATGAAAAATATGGATTATTTTTAAGGCCTAATTACTTAAAAAACCCTCACCTTGAAACAATTTTTCGTCTATACCCTGACCTAGGAAAAAGTTCATTTGTACCCTTTTTTTGATTTTTCGTTTTCAATTGTACCCCAAAATTTTATTTTTTGACAATTTTATTAATTATAAGATGAAAATATTAAAAATAATTAAATAGGAGGGTTATATCATCTTTTTTCTATTTGAAAAAATACAAATAAGTTAAAAAAATGAAGGATTATTTTAAACTTTTTCTAGATAAAAAAAGTTCAATTTAGTGCTTTAGGGTAGAGTTGAAAACAAAAAATCAAAAAAATGATACAAATGAACTTTTTCCTAGGTCATGGTATAAGCGAAAAAATATTACAAGGTGGAGATTTTTTAAGTAATTAAGCCTATTTTTAACGACTAAGACTTAAACTAAAAGCTACTAATTTTATCATTTTACACCCTCTCTTTTATATGGAAAAGGAGAATGTTACTATTCAAATACGAAATATAACTCATAATATAATTTCCATTAAATTATAGCGTAATATCTCATTTTACATACTATTTTATTAATATGGTGTCATAGCTAATAAAAAAACTTGCATTTACAGGCTAAATTGAGCAAAAAATATCATAGCCATTACTCAGGTGCAGCTTTGGTGACTTCAATGGCATCGGTCCAGTGTGTGGTTGCTGCTCTGGCAATGGAGAGGAACTGGAGCGAATGGGGATTCGGATGGAACATTAAACTCTTAGCCACAGCCTATATGGTACAACCATAGTTTTCATAATTTAACTTAACTACAAGTATTTTAAAATTTAAAAAAATTTAAAAAAATGGTTGTAAGATTGTGATTAAAATTGAATGTAAAAATTTGTGGATACAGGGGATAGTGAGTACTGCGCTATCATTGCCGTTGATTCATTGGTGTATGAAAATGAGAGGCCCTGTGTTTGCATCTGCATTTATGCCTCTCTCGCTTGTGGTTGTAGCCATATTGGGCACTTTTATACTCAAGGAAAATCTGTTCTTAGGAAGGTATAAATGCTCATTCATTTGCTTTTTTCCTTCTTTACAATGTATATTATGTTATCAGCATTATGAACCTCGGTGTAATTTAATTTAGTTTGGCAATATATATGAGCAGTTTGTTAGGAGGAATGCTGATTGTGTGCGGAGTTTATATGGTTCTTTGGGGGAAAAGCAAGGAGATGAAGCAGCAACAACAACAATCCAATTTGTTGGCTACCGAAGCAAATCACTCGGTCGAAATTATTTCAAAGTGATTTATGAGTCATTTTTATTTCAAAGTGATTTGAAGTAGCGCAAACAAGCCATCCTTCTAACACTGTAGGGAAATTGTCAATTTTTACTTATGTTGAATTTGATGTGAAGCCTTCAACATAAGGTGGTCAAAATATGCCAACAATATTTGATTTGTGGATCAAATATGCTCGTCATTTATGAAAAAATATTGAAATAATACTATTTATTTATGAAAATGCTCAAATACGCTCTTCTTATAGAATAATTAAAACTAGAGCTCGACTCGATTATCTATATAAATATTTAAAAATTAAATTTTGTATAAAAATAAAGATAAATATGTCATATTTAAAAATTAAACTTTGTAAGAAAATTGTCAATTTTTAATTAATTCGACTAGTTCAAATTCAAATTCAAATTTGACTCTTTATTAATAAAATTATAATTTCAAATATTTGGCGAGTTACTCCTAAATAGTTCGTGAGTTGACCTAACTCGGTTAAACTCCTAAATAAACCGCTCTTGTTCAAGTTTCTAAATAAATATAATATTTTATTTTTAGTTATTTGATTTTTTTTTTATAGATGAATGGCATATATGAACCTTGGATCATCTCCAATTTAGGGCGCCATGTAATCAAGAATTGACAATTTTCTAAAGGTGTTAGAGGGAGCTTATATTCAACATCATTTCAAATATGAAGGGCCAACTTAATCTTCGGAACAAATATGAAGGAAATATATGGCTCTTTTTCTACTTTAAATGATATTAGATAGTAACTTTATTAAAAAAATGTCATGTGAAATTTTATGGAGGTATCAAATTCGAATTCTCATAGGATCACATTCATCTATTTAAGTAGAATTCCATTATCTTAATAATAAAAATAAGTGAATGAGTCGTATTCTTTGCTATACAATCCACACAGTCTATTAATAATTTTAAAGAGAAATTCATCAAATAAATTAAAATGTTAAATAATCAATATTTTTTAGAAAAAGTATCTTGATTTAACTTTTAAAAATTTATAGTTTACGTCTAAATTTAAGATAGGTTAATATTTTTGAATTGTAAATACAAGGCCAAACGCATATTTGAGTCCCTGCACTTGTCGTCTTTTTTAATTTGGGTCCATGCACTCAAAAACATCAGTAAATCCCTGCACTATCAAAAATGACTATTTCAAGTCCCTATCGGTAAGCGAGTAAACGGAACGTAGATGACGTTAAAAACTAACAGATGCAAAATGTGTAATTGAGTCCCCGCACTGTCATTATTTTTTAAATTGAGTCCCTACATTAAAAAATATCCAAAATGCGTCCCCGCACTATAATTGTTTTGGAAATTGAGTCCCTACACTAAAAAAATATTCAAATTGGATCCTTCTGTCATCAAATAATATTAATAATTTTTTATTTAATTTTATTTTTAATATTTAGCATTTTTAATATTAAAATTGTCTCCGACTATTAACAGTTTTTTTAAAATCTAATTTAAAGTCTTAATTATTTTAAATTTTTTAATTAATTAAATTAAAATAAATATTTTCAAATATACAAGTAATTTTTAATTTTATAGAAAATATTAAATATATTGAAAAATATTCCTCAAAACCTAATTTTTATTAGTTTCGAGAAGACAAACCTATTTTTATTAAATATAAAAAAAGAACTCAAATCAATTATTTACATATAAAATACTTTTATGGCTAAAAAAAAAACAATAACCCTAACTTTTCTAAAATTAACCCATCCCTACACTCTGCCACTGTTGCTCCCGTTGTGCGGACACTGTTATTCATCGGAGCCGTCACCGTTTTGCGACATAATATGGTAAAGGAGGAAGGCGACGCTAAAGATGATGATGCAACCGGTAAACGACGCTGGAGATGATGGTAGAGCCGACAGACAAAGCTGGGGGCGATGGATTTGTTCGTGACGGTGGGTTTGCTTGAGACGATGGAGACGTTTGGCAGTGGTGGAGGCGGAAGATGGAACTGGAGACGATAGGCATTGACTAAGAAGATCAAGCGGTGGTGAGAGTAGGCGGCAATAAAAGTGTAGGGTTTTTTTAACGAGAGTAAAATGAAAGTGTTTTTTTATGTTTTTATTTGTTTAATGTGTATATTAAAAATTTATTATATTTTAATTTAATTTAATTAATAAAATTATAATTTGATAAACTTTGAATAATAAAATTTTTAATTAAAATTTATAGTGTAGGGACCCAGTTAGCAAATAATTATAGTGTAAGGATCCAATTGGTAAAATTGTATAGTATAAATATGCATTTAGCCTTAATACAAACATAAGATAAATGATGGACTTTTCCTAAGGAAAAAAAAACAATAATTAATAAAATATTATAAATTGGGATTTTTTTTCAAAAAAAAAATAAATAAATTGGGATTTTGTTGTTGTACTCGAGAGTCACACACACCATAACCATTAAATAACAAACTCTTCCTAACGAACTGTACTGGCCGTTGGTCTCTTCTCTCTCCATCCATTTCTCAAACAAAAACTTTCTCTGAAACAAACACTCAAGAACCAACAAAATAATCCCATCTTTAAATTTTATTCCTTTACAATTTTCAAATATCATCCATCTTGTAATTTTTGCTCATTGGTTCGTAAATCTATGTTTTTGATTCATTCTTAATGACAATATTAATTATGATCCTTAGTTTTTGAGAGGGGGTGGATTTTTTATTTTGATTTTGGAAAAAATGTCAAATAATTATGTAGATTTCAATCAGAAGATTGATTATGTGTTTAAGATTGTATTGATCGGAGATTCAGCTGTCGGGAAATCTCAATTGTTGGCAAGATTTGCAAGAAATGAGTTTTGTGTGGATTCCAAAGCCACAATTGGTGTTGAATTTCAGACCAAAACTCTTTCTATTGATAATAAAACTGTCAAGGCACAAATTTGGGACACTGCTGGCCAAGAAAGGTGTGTTACATTCTTAAATTCTCTTTTATTTCATATTAAATCCATGCATTAATTTTGCATAGAGTATTATTGCATCATTTCTATTATAATTATTATTGTTGTCAATTCTTTTAAATTGTTGAAATCTTCGATTTCTCTACTATTTGTTTGTGATCTTCTTCTTTAGATTTGGCTGGTGTGAATTTGTTTGGTGTACCATATTCTGATAATTTCTTTGCCTTCTATAAAGGCATCCCAATTCTATGTTTGTATTTTATAGCCCTTTTGATTATATTGCATTGATCATGTCTCTAGCAAGTATATTTTTCTCGGAATGCAATCTTGGCGTTAATTAATTCTGGATGTCACTGTATTTTGTTGCTTTTTTTTCATTTTGATTATCGTATTTTAATTTATTTCATTTAGTGACTAAACTATAATTTTATTCTAAAAATTTCGAGCTATATTTGATTGATCATGTCTGTGCTAAAAGTATGAGATATAATTTGGCATAAATAATAGAAAACCGATTGCCATATGTGGACAATTTGGTTGAAAATCCCATAAAAACCTTATGATGTCATTAGAATCGTAGTTCCGTAACCAAATTAGATGTGAAGTACCATTTTGATAAGAATTGATTTTCGCTACCAAATAGAATTACAGAGCAAATATTTAGTACCACTCAAGCAAATATTTGGATGTGCTACTTCCATTTGCAAAAATGAGATGTTTTGATAGCTTAATCTTTGAAGGTTATGAGTTATATTTCTCAGGTACAGGGCAGTAACAAGTGCATATTACCGCGGAGCAGTAGGCGCAATGTTAGTTTACGACATGACAAAGCGCCAGTCATTCGATCATATGGCGAGATGGCTGGAGGAATTAAGAGGACATGCTGATAAGAACATTGTGATAATGCTGATAGGCAACAAATGCGACTTAGGAAGTCTCCGAGCTGTTCCTGTCGAAGACGCACAGGAATTTGCGCAACGAGAGAATCTTTTCTTCATGGAGACATCGGCTCTTGAGTCGACGAACGTTGAAACTGCATTTTTGACAGTGTTAACGGAGATTTACCGAGTGATCAGCAAGAAAACTCTTACTGCCAATGACGAGGTAGATAGTAGCGGGACATCCGGTCTTTTAAAAGGAACAAGGATCATAGTTCCTGGTCAGGATCAGGCTCCATCAAAGAAAGGTGGCTGTTGCTTGTCATCGTAGATTTTATATTTATGTACAAACCAAATGTTTTCAACTTGTTTTTGATGTTGTCCATTTTTAGGGTATGAATTAATGGTCTGAACAAACTCATATATGTATTGTTTAGAAAGAGATACTAAATATTGTTGATTCTGTGGTTTCTGCAATAGACAAGAACATGAGAACAATTATGCATCAGTTGTATATATATTGCATCTGTTGTTAATAATAATATAAAAGATGCATTTATCAAATTCCTTCACATTCATGATTCTGTGGCTTTTAAGTCTACATATGTAACAAATTTACTTATATAATTTAGCCAGTAACTCTTTAAATAAGACCAATTACATTCACTTGTATATGTTTGTAAATATTTAGAGCATATAAATTATTTTACGTTCTTTTTTTTCTCATAATATAAATTCATAATTTTTGAATAAAATTTTAGTAAAATTATTATGAGTCATTTTTATTTAAGATAGTGCATAAGATAACAAAAAATATTATTTATTAATTTATCCATTAAAAAAAATTATATTTTATAAATTGAAATAATAAAATATAGATTTGTTTGAAAACCTAAATATATTTTGTATTAATTAAAAAATAAAAGTAATTAAATGTAAACTAATTAAAATTCTAAATAATTAAAAAAATTCGATATAATATACATAATTTTAAATATATTTATTCGTTATATTATTTAAATATCTTAAATTTTCTATATATATAATATACATATATTAGAAAATTATATAAATTTGTTCATCTATTTTGTTTATTATTGACGAAGTAAACTTTTTGATAAATACTTGAATGATTGTTTAATAACATACATGTGTATTTTAATAGTGTTAACAATGTATTTATTTTAATATTTTTATATTAGAAAATTTATCAAAAATAATTACAATAGATTTATTTTACTATTTGAATATTATATAATTAAAATTTTGAAATTTTTATTGTTTAAATTCGTCGAGAATGATTATAATAAATTATTTTAGTATTTTAGTATTATAGAATAATTTTTTTAAAAAAATGTAATTGTAATTGTAATCTAAAATTTTAATATATTTATATAGACCCTATCATTTAAAATATCTGAATTCGCCACTGTTCGTAAAAAAAACCAGAGCTTTGTATGAGTTAAATTTATCTGACATAAATGTTTTTTCTCCACGGAAAAGTAAACTCTCATAAACCTACTATCCTCTCTTCTTTTTAATAGATGCCAAACCTGCTACCCCATTGACTAAGAAGTGCCAGACGAAGCAGCTACATGAAAGCCTTCCTTTATGTTAGCGATTTTCCGGACGACATTTTAATAAGGTGCATAAAGGCAAAAGAATACACCTAATAATACAGCAACATTCTCTAATTCTTTTCACATGCATAATTTACATTTGATAATTATAATCTTTTTATGCTAATCAGACAATTACTGAAGGTCTATGTTGCTATACAAGTATTATTTTTATTTGCAACGATTCTCTTAAATTAACTTTTAGTCTCAAATTAATTTCTCTCAATTATTTTCTGTCTAGACCCATATTCTATAATATAATTAGAAATTAAATGTATTGTATATTCGAATTCCCTTTTCATGTTATATTGTCATTCTACATTTTATAAGCGCTTTGTCTCATTTATTACTCTCACATACTATTGAGATTTAAAATGAAAATTTAAAAAAAATGATTTAATTTTCCACATTATTTGAGAATAAAATATTAATCGGAGTTATAACATAGGACTCTTCCATGGATATTTAGACCGCATGAGATATTTAGTTTTATGAACGGGAGAGAAGATATTTTTTTTTTAAATAGTCCCTTAATTTGCTCCACCACTTTTATATTCAAAAAATTTAAAAGCAAATATTTGGCTTATTGCAACTATTTGTTTATTACTAATTTATCTCTATTTTCTTATATACAACATCTTCTCCATTTTCATATACGCTTTTTAAAAACTTTATACAACAGCCGTTTTGATTTTTACAGAGTTAAAATATAGAATTCTTGTGATATAATAAAGAGTGTAATAGACTAGTTAGTATTATCTCAAAAACATACTCAACTAAATATTTTTTTAATTATTTTCATTTTTTAATTGTAGGTGTAATTTCCTCTAATAGACGGTTGAGGAATCAGACCAGACTGGCCCATGGAAAGTCCGGTCCAATTCTTTCTATTAAGAGTTATTTAGATAAACTACGAGCTTTGCCCAACTTAATTAGTTAATTACGGCCTTAAGTTTGAAAGTTGAGATTTTCCATTCCATCTCTTTTAATTAGATTTTTAACCTTTGTAATGTCAATTTTTATACTTTCAGAATAAGAAAAATACGATTCCAAAATTCAGAGAGGTTGCATGTCGTGATTCTTGCGAGATTCACGCCTACCTTTTCTCCATTCAAAATCCGATTGCCATTTCTTTCAAACTTCCCATTTCTGTTGCTTTTCAAAATTTGAATTCATAATGGTTTCAACTAAGTAAGCCTCTAAAAATTCTCCCACGCAAAAAATGAACATATCGACATCTAATCCGAGTTCTAGCAAAAGAAAAATTAATTTTGCTACGGAAACGAAGAATCGTCGAGCTGTTGTTCACGAAAACGATGACAGTGACTTCGACAATTTCGAAATACCTCCTAAAAAGACGGATAAGCCTGTTTCATCTGAAATATTTGCTATAAAGGTATTTTTAATTTTTTAACAATTTCATTATGGTTTTATAAGTTTTATAGGGAATTTATAGTTTTTTGTTTGTGTTTGTTTCGGTTTAATAGGTGTTTGATGTTGTTTTCAGTAATAATTGCAAATAATTTTTTCTGTTGTTTATTGTTTCTTTTAGTGAATATATTTGACTGTGTGTATTTACTATTTTGCTATTTAAATGATTTTTATATAGGATTGGGATTATTTCATACAACCTTCGGACCATTTTCCTATAAAGGTTACCCATCTGATCAAACCAAGATGTATAGCGAGTTTTCGTTATTCAAGACCTACGTTGAGAAGCAGTTTTTTGAAGTTTTAAGTGTATTGTCTGATTTGAAGAGTGCTGTGTGTTTGAATGATCATCACGATCATGTGACGGTAAACCTCTGAATCACAACTAATATAATCACCCAAGCTGCAATCTCCGACGCAATCTCTCCGCCATCACTGCCGAGCGACAACCACTAAAGAAGCCACCTTCAAGATCGCCTTCTCGCTGTTTTCAGAAAATCCCAAGCCTACCGCTGCCGCCGTTGTAAGCCCGCCTCCGACACAAGCCTGATAATAATTTTGCAGGTACCACGACGAGGATGGAGAACTGTTGATGGATTATGGATGGGGCGAGTAAGAGAGTGAAAAGCCACATACACCTGTATTTAATTTTTTTGTTAGAGGGAATTGTGGGGCTTTTTTGTATAATTTTTGGAGTTTTTTTTGAGATTTTTGTTTTGATATTTTAGCAATTTACTTTGATTTAGAAATTTAGAAATGAGCAGATGCTATTTTTTTAGTGTTGCACAGCCTGCACTCTTAGTGTTTGAAGAAATGCTTATGAGAATATCTCTTGATGTATGTAATTTTTTGGGTGTTGGCTAACCAATGGTTAACTTTGGGTAAACCGTTGGTTAACTTGTAAGTTAGGAGCTGCTGCAATTAGATTTAGGCAGGCAAACATTATATAATTCTTCTGTTTGTATAATTTTTAGGGTTTTTTTTAAGATTTTTGTTTTGATCTTTTAGCAAATTACTTTGATTTTAATATTTAGAAATGAGCAGACGCGATTTTTTGGTGTTACACAGCCTGCACTCTTAGTGTTTGAAGAAATGCTTATAAGTTAATATATGTAATGTTTTGGGTGTTGGGTAACCAATGGTTAACATTAGGTAAACCGTTGGTTAACTTGCAATAAATTTTATTTTTAATATATCATTAATGAAATCGTTAATAAACTGTTACTGAATTTTATGTTTGTGGTTCGATTTTTTTGTGTTGCACAGCATGTTGCACTCTAAATCGAATCAATATTTTATGTATTGTTTTAATCCATTTGTTATTTTTGTTTTCTGAACGATGATGTTGATGTAATTGTGGTTCGCTTTTTTTTTGTGTTGCATAGCATGTTACATTCTAGGTGTTTGAAGAAATGCTTGTGAGAATTGTAATATTTTTTGGTGTTGGGGTAACCAATAGTTAACATTGGGTAAACCGTTAGCTAACCTGTAATTTTATTTTGAATAAATCATTAATGAAATCGTTCGTAAACAGTTACTGAATTTTATGTTTATGGTTCGATTTTTTTGTGTTGCACAGCATGTTGCACTCTAGGTGTTTGAAGAAATGTTTGTGAGAATTGTAATATTTTTGAATGTTGGGTAACCAATGATTAACATTGACTAAACTGTTAGGTAACCTGTATTTTTATTTTGAATATATCATTAATAAAATCATTAGCAAACAGTTGCTGAATTTTATGTTTATTGTTAGTTAACCAATGGTGTACTAATGGTACACCAATGACCTTATTTTTAGTACCATGTTGGCTAACAAATGGTTAATCAATAATTTTAGATTTTAAAAAAGACGATTTAGGTTTTATTTGACGGTTGCTGTTGCGGTGATGAAGGGGAGGGGTTTGTAATAGAATTTTCAACTAGTTTAATAAAAATGTAGGTTTGAATTTGAAATAGTTTTTTTTCGGTTAACCAACAGTGTTGGTATACCGCTGGGTAACCAAAATCGTATTCCTGAGATTAAAAAAAATATTTATGAGAATAACAAAAGTCATTTTTGCAAAAATAAAGTACAGATTGTATTTCTCAAACAAAAACTTCGAGGTAGTATTCTTGAGAATATTTTATCTTTTTTGGTATTTATCTAAAAAACCCAATCTTCAATACGAATCAACCCTGAAAATTGGGTTACGTTAGGCCCAAATATTAAACAAGGTTAAAATTGTAATTCAATCTGTCAGAGAACGAGCGGCATAACCCCGAAAGTTAAAATTTGAAAAACAAGTAACAATCAAACTAGATTAACACGTGGCAAAATCAGAAAGGCGGAGTAAAATGTTTTGGGGGGTTAGACTATAATACCGCCCAAATATTCAATTTGAAAAATTTGCCCATTATTGCTCACTCTCAAAAGTTCTTCTTCTTCCTTTTATATCAGAAAAACCAGAAAATCCCTAATTTTATCAATCTCCATTTCCAATCAAGAATCTAACGTAAATATAAATTCAATAATAATCTGTTAATTAATTCATTTCTATGGTAATTACTTAACATTTTTCAAGATTTTAATTCATTTTCATGTAATTTGAATCTTTCAGAAAAATGCCGGAAGCAAGGGATAGATTGTCGAGAGCGGTGGACTTTGCTACAGTATTTGCTCAAAGACGGTCCGATATTCTTAGAGTATACGACGATCAAGAAGCAGATCTGTTTGGATCTCCTCGAGCAGTGCTGAATCGGCGTAACTCAGTGACTCGTTTAAGTCCTGGTACAGGCCGAGTTGCTGGAAGAGGCGTTCTCGGAACTCCAAGAACTCCGAGTACTGGTCGTGGACTGGAAAATAGTGCATTTAGGCGTGGAAATGGACGGGGAGGGGGGCGCGTATCGAATAGTGTGTTACCTTCTTGGTACCCTAGGAGACCTCTCCGTGATATAACTGCTATTGTTAGGGTAACTACTTGTTACCTTTTATTATCTTTGAATCAAATCAATGTGTTTGTCTATTGATTTTAATGTCGATCTTGATTTTCAATTATGTCTGTAAAGTACTATTGCAATCTTGATATGTTAGGGTTTGAACAGGTTACATGTGGTTTTAAATTTAAGGTTTAAGATTGTTAATTAATTGAGTTTGGTGATGTTTATATTGCATGAACTGTGTTAAGGGATATACATAGTCTTAACTGCGAATTGGGATTTTTTTTGGGTAATTCATTTTTGTGGCTAGCCTTATGTGTTATGTTCTTATTTCATTTTGGCATTTGAGATTTTGCTTAGCTATAGCTATTTTAATGTTTATGTAAACCACGCTTGTTTCCATTACATTTCATACGGTAAGGTTAGGGGCATTATCCTTTTCATAGTATGGGAACCTTTGTTTTACAATTGCACCAGCACATTAATTTCATATGATGTTATGTTATTAATCTTGATTATGCTTCATTATAGTTTATTTTTCTTCTTCTTTTCTTTTTGCAGCATTTTATGTTGATTTTTAAACGGTTGAGTGTTTCATCCATGGTTGATTCTATCATCTTTATTATAGTAGGTTATTAGCATATTGTTTTTCGTTAGACACATTCATTCGCAGGATGTAGTAATGTGATGCAAAACTTTGTGTTCAATTGTCAGCAATGAGCTGATTCAGTTTTCCTAGTTTTCCTTACTTTTTGTTAAGGACATTGATGCACTGTTCTAGAGACCTGCGTTCTGAGCTCAAGTCACATGCACATAGTCTCTTGGTAGCTATAATGTTACCCAAACAAGTCTGGTGCTTATTAGCCTTGGCCACAGAGTCTGCTTGTTGAGAACTTTTTGTTGTGTGATCCTTCAAGTTCTCAACTTCACCAGCCATGGTGTCTTTTATCAGTGGGTGTGAGTGAAACCAGAGTCTAACATTCAGAGTCTTTTTACTAAAGGGTATGATAAAACTGAAATTTTAAAGAAACTGAATGCTACTGCTTCAACTAGTAATCTTACCGTGGAATCACGTTTTGACCAGGCTATTGAAAGAAGAAGAGAACGTTTGGGAGGAAGCAGGGTCCAAGAAACTGAGAGCCCAGCACCCCACGCTCATGGGGTTCCTGACTCTTCTGAACCATCACCAGTGGCTCATCTCGAGCACAGTAAAATCTTTATGTCTCCATTTCCAAATGTTGAATTCAAGCGGTGTCCTCCTCCTGTAGGAAAGGTGCAGAAAATCCTGTTTGATATAACAAATCAACCCTCTGATGATTCAGATTTCCTTACACCTCAGAAAAAGCTTCTGAACTCAATCGACACAGTTGAGAAAGAGGTGATGGAAGAACTGCGGAAACTGAAGAGGACTGCAAGTGCTAAAAGAGCAGAAAGGGAGAAAAAAGTCAGAACTCTTATGTCACTGAGGTAACTTCTAATCATCTTGGGATGATAGGTTTGATTTCTACAGCTTAGGAATAGGAAGGCAGAGCGGCCCTTTACGACGTAACTGTGCTGTGTGAGGTTTATCATCTACTGGTGATATGTTTGGGATTGATCATCTTCTGATGATACATATAGAGGGGTTCAGATTTATCATCTTCTGGTGATATTTTTTTGAGGAGTCATGAACTCCGATTAGTTGAGGGCTCTCAACTTCTTGATTTTATATTTTAGTGGGTTGCTTTTCACCTTCTTGCTGAAGGGTATGGGTGACTGTAGTATGAGTAGTAGTTTCTTCTAGGAACTAGGTGTAGGCAATCTTGATATCAGTAGTGTTTTCCTTCATTCTCTTGAAGGGTTTTTACTTGTTTCCTTCATTTTAATGATGTACATAATGTCTAAGATCACAGCTTCTAATCTTGTAGTTCTTTTCTTGAGTTTCTGCCTATGTGATTTGTTATGTTACATTTTCAAGAATGGAATGGATTCAGTGCATTTCGACGGTGGTGCTAAACTGTGACAATTGATCAATTATTCTTGAATATATCTGCAAGTTTTATTCTTGTATCAAATGAAATGAGATTTTTAAAGTGGGGGCGGGTGAAATATATATTAGTTATAATTTAGGTAGTATGCCAATATTATATTGAATAAGGTTCAATTTGGTTCTTTAACTTTTTGTTTTTCTAATTTAACCCTTCTATTTTCAAATTATTCCAGTGGTTTATACAAATATCAATGTTTGACGATTAACCCTAGGTTTCATTTTGATTGATTTTTTCATATCTGCTTGAATTCTTAAAAGCATCTCGATATGCTATAATCAGTATGCATTTTGAAAAGTTCAAATTAGGCGGAGTGAAATAATATAAAATTAATTAGAAAGAAATTTAAGCAAATAGCAAATTTAAAAAATTACTGACACAAAACTTAAGCAGTGTTAAATGGTTAAGTTAGTAAGTAAATAAATGAGTTTGTGTTGCTAATTTTACAAGATTACGACAAAATGGTAAATTTTTTGTACTTTTATGCATAAAATCCTTTGAATACTGAATGAAAAATTAAAAAAAAAAGAATTTATATTAAAATGATTGAAGGTACTATTATGGTGTCTCACAAACTTTTAAACCCAACAAATTATATTTATCTTATGTATTTATTGAGATTAAGGTGGTGTTTGATAAAATTGAAAATTAAGTGTTGAAAATAATAATTGCTGATTTTTTTTAGGCCTAATTGCTTAAAAAACCCCACTTTTTAATATTTTTTCGTTTATAACCCTACCTAAAAAAAAATTCATTTATACCCTTTTTTTAATTTTTCGTTTTCATCTGTACCCCAAAATTTAATTTTTTGACAATTTAATTAATTAAAGGATGCAAATATTAAAAACAATAAAATAGAAAAATTATATTATATTTTTTTTATTTGTAAAAATACAAATAAATCCTTTAACTTTAAAACTATTCAAATAAATCATAAACTTTTAATCGTTTTTTATTTATTTTAAAAAACTTCCGATCTACCATTATATTTCTTCGATTTACAAATCCGCTAAAAAACCTGACAATTTTTCTATAAAAGAAAATTTTTTTTTTAATTTTTTTGGGAGGAGGAGCAGATCGCTGTTCTTTCTCATGGAGCAGGTGCACTCCTCCTCCATGAGGAGGAGCAGATCGCTGCTCCTCCTCATGAAGGAGGAGCAAACATACATACAAAAATGGACATGTAAAGACTTGTTCAACGTTAGTTAGGTGTATGAAGCCGGCCTGCAATGAATCAATCACATCCAGTACTATTGACTTGGCCCTGCCTGCAGAGGAGCAATTACAAATTTCTGAAAATGATGTACATGTTATAAATTTAATGATAATATAAATAATGTTTATAGACTAAACTAATTAATAATTAGTGATCACAATAATGCAATAAGAGAGCAAATATTTGGGAGGAATTTTACTTCTTTGATGAATATTTTCAATTGTAAAATTTACATGGATGGAAACCTATTTATAGGCAATTTCACCCACCATATAATTAATGCATTTACATGCATGTCAAAAATGGAGGGTTGAAATTTTTTCACCTAATTGGATAGGTAATTTTGTCATACACCATATTCACATTATATTCATAACACTCCCCCTTGGATGACAAAATGTTTATTCTAAATTACGCTATGTCGTACTGCCTCATTAAAAACCTCACTAAAGAAAAACCCAATGGGATAAAAACTTTAGTTAGGAAAAAAGAGTGCAGTGCGTAATTTCTCCCCCTCATTGCAACAGAGATAATCCTTCATGTATTTCGCAGATGGCGCATTCCAATATTATGAACATGTTTTCTAAATATTGCTGTAGGAAGTGCCTTCGTGAAGAGATCAGATGAATTATTATTTGATTGAACATACTGGATGTCAATTTCTTGATTCTTTATAAGTTCTTGAGTGTATGAAAAGAATCTTGGAGGTATATGTTTGGTTCTGTCACTCTTGACGTATCCTTCCTTGATTTGTGCTATACATGCAGCATTATCTTCATATAGAACAGTTGGACTCTTATGGACTGGAAGACCAGAAGATTCTTGAATGTGTTGTGTTATTGATCTGAGCCACACACATTCCCTACTTGCTTCATGTAATGCAATAAGTTCAGCATGATTTGAGGAAGTGGCTACAATTGTTTGTTTCTGTGACCGCCAAGAAATTGCAGTACCTCCACTTGTAAATACATATCCAGTTTGAGACTTAACCTTATGAGGATCAGACAAATAACCTGCATCTGCATAACCAATCAATTCTAGATTTGAATCGTTAGAATAAAATAAACCAAGATCAGTGCTTCCACGAAGATAACGTAATATATGTTTGATTCCATTCCAATGTCTCTTCGTGGGAGCTGAACTGAATCTTGCCAATAAATTGACAGAAAAGGATATGTCAGGACGAGTGCAATTAGCGAGATACATAAGTGCTCCAATTGCACTGAGATATGGTACTTCAGGACCAAGAATATCCTCATTTTCTCCACAAGGACGAAATGGATCAGTTTCAACATTTAGTGATCGATTAACCATAGGAGTACTTAAAGGATTTGCTTTATCCATACCAAAACGTTTTAAGATATTTTCTATATAATTTGACTGATGCACTAATACACCATTGTGCATATGTTCAATTTGTAAACCAAGACAATATTTGGTTTTTCCAAGATCTTTCATTTCAAATTCTTCCTTTAAGTACACACTTGCTTCATTGATCTCACTGTCTGTTCCAATAATATTTAAATCGTCAACATAGACAGCTATAATCACAAATCCGGATGTTGATTTCTTGATAAAAACGCATGGGCAAATAAGGTTATTCACATAGCCTTTATTTATCAAATAATCGCTTAAACGATTATACCACATGCGCCCTGATTGTTTTAACCCATACAAAGATCTTTGCAATTTGATTGAATACATTTCTTTGGGTTTTCTATTTAATGCTTCAGGCATTTTAAATCCTTCAGGGACCTTAATATAAATATCGCTATCTAGCGATCCATACAAGTATGCTGTTACAACATCCATGAGACGCATTTCTAATTTCTTAGAAACTGCAAGACTGATCAAATATCGAAATGTAATTGCATCCATGACAGGAGAATATGTTTCATCATAATCAATTACATGTCTTTGAGAAAAGCCTTGAGCAACAAGTCTAGCTTTATATCTTGTGATTTCATTTTTCTCATTTCGTTTTCGTATAAAGACCCATTTGTAACCTACCGGGTTCACATCTTTAGGTGTGAGGACAACAGGTCCAAACACACTTCTCTTGTTAAGAGAATCTAATTCAGCTTGTATAGCGTCTTTCCATTTATCCCAATCATGTCTATTTTGACATTCAATAACCGATCTCGGTTCGGGATCCTCATTTCCATTTATGATATCACATGCAACAGCATAAGAGAAAATTTCGTCAATATTTTCCATTGTGTCTCGATTCCAAACAATCTTTGTATTATTGTAATTAATCGAGATTTCTTCGTTATTCTCATTTGTGTCCTCTTCTAGGGTACTGCCTTGATTAATTACATTCATATCCTCTTCTGGGGCATTGCCTTGGTTAACCTCATTTATTTCTTCTTCTGGAGTATTTTCTTTATCTTGTGTTTCTTCAGGAACACCTTTCTCTTTGCTAGCATGATCGAGATTTTCTGCTCCTTTTCTTTTCCTAGGATTTTTATTTCTTGAACCGATCGGTCTTCCACGCTTCTGGCGTGTCTTTGATTCATGAGCGACTTTATTTTCAGAATTCTCTTTTGGAATCTCAATTCTAGCAGGGGCATTAACTGCTGGTATATATGATTTAGTCACTCTTTTTGTATCTGTAAATGCATCAGGTAATTGATTTGCAACAGCTTGCAAATGCACAATCTTTTGAACTTCTGTTTCACATTGTTTTGTGCAAGGATCAAGATGCAATAATGAAGGTTCACACCATGCAATATTTTTATCTGATTGTTTATTTTCTCCCCCTAATGGTGGGAACTCTTCTTCATTAAAATGACAATCGGCAAAACGTGCTGTAAAAACATCACCTGTTAAAGGTTCAAGATACCTAATTATGGATGCAGACACATAACCAACGTATATTCCCAATCTTCTTTGAGGACCCATTTTTGTGCGTTGTGGTGGTGCAATTGGCACGTATACAGCACAACCAAAAACCCTAAGATGGGCAATATCTGGTTCTTGACCAAATGCTAATTGTAATGGGGAGTATTTATGATATGCATTACAATACATGCTGGATTAGTTTTCATTATTATTGTTCTCAAGAAAATCAGAAACATCTAAATGTGTCATGTCTATAGAGTCATTATGCATTAGACTGTGGTCAAAATCATCATCAGCAACAAAATTTGTTTCTATATTCTTTCCATTTTCTTTGAGGGAAGCTTGGTAAAGCTCAATAAGATGTTTGGGCGTACGACAGGTACGCGACCAATGCCCAGTCATGCCACATCGATAACATTTACTATCGACATTTTTCACTTGATGTTTGTATTGTCCACTGTTCCTGTTTTCTTGTTTCTCCTCCTTCTTATCCCACTTCTGATGGTGATTCTTATGCTTAAAGGAGTTATTATAACCGACATGGTTGTAATTATTTCCACCTCGACCATAACCATGACCACGACCACGACCACGGCCACGACCACGACCACGAGGAGATCTATATGCGCTCGCATTTACTTCAGGAAATGGAGCAGAACCAGTGGGTCGTGCCGCATGATTTTTCATTAACAGCTCGTTATTCTGCTCAGCCACTAGAAGGCAAGATATCAGCTCTGAATATTTCTTAAACCCTTTCTCACGATACTGCTGCTGGAGTACCACATTAGATGCATGAAAAGTGGAGAATGTTTTTTCTAATAAATCTTCATCAGTAATTGTTTCTCCACACAATTTTAGCTTTGAGCTAATTCGGAATATTGCAGAATTGTATTCACTAACACTTTTAAAATCCTGCAATCTTAAATGCATCCAGTCATAACGAGCTTTTGGAAGAATTACAGTCTTCTGATGGTCGAAGCGTTCTTTTAAACTATTCCAGAGAACAAGTGGATTATCTTCACTGAGATATTCATTTTTTAATCCTTCATCAAGATGATGGCGAAGGAAGATCATTGCTTTTACACGATCTTGAGTAGAGGCATTATTTCCCTCTTTAATAGTGTCCTCATGACCAGAGGCTTGCAGATGTATTTTTGCATCTAGTATCCATGACAGATAATTTTTTCCAGATACATCAAGTGCCGTAAATTCAAGTTTTGTAAGGTTTGACATGATTAAACTATCACATGAAAAATAAATATAATTAGAACTAATATTTATTTATGCGATAAAAACATAGAAATAATAATCATTTATTTTCAAGAGTAAACAAACAAGTACAACCATCATATTTTTGTCTTATAAATATGCATAATCAACAATTATTGCAGCAACTAGTAAAGGTAGAACAATAAATACAAAAATACCTAAAT
The DNA here is from genome assembly GCF_937616625.2 of Mercurialis annua. Taxonomy (NCBI): domain Eukaryota; kingdom Viridiplantae; phylum Streptophyta; class Magnoliopsida; order Malpighiales; family Euphorbiaceae; genus Mercurialis; species Mercurialis annua. Next base: position 24,494,806 of record NC_065573.1, on the reverse strand, counting down.
ATAAATAAAATTCTTTCCACGGAAGATTAAATATACCAATGAGTATTAAATTAAGTAACATAATAATAATAATCCAAAATAGCTTCATTTTTGAATTTTTGAAGATTAAGAGATGAAAAGTTGTGTAGTGAAAATAAATAGTAAAGTGAGTATATATAGAGAAAAATATAGCCGTTTTATTACCGTTATATAGCCGTTTGTTACCGTTATGTAGCTGTTAGGTTATTTTATATTTTTTTTGAATAAAATTATTTAGATGAGGACAACAATGGATTAAATTTAGTTATGGTATAAAAATATTTATATTTATACTAATAGTGTCAACTAAATAAAATCGTTTATAGCAAGGGGATTACCACTCAAGCATCAACGATTAAAATTAAATTATCAAAAGATTATTTATAGGAGGCTTAGCCTTCCATATAAAAATTAATAACATAGATATAAACATAATAAATTAAATATTAAGTAAATAAAATTTGTAGGAGGTATAACCTTCCATTAATTAAATAATTAGACAAGTATTAAAGTTAGAGATTTACCTTTGGAATACTTTACCGAATTTTCTTGGATTAGAGAATCGTAAACTAATAGAACGATCGTGCTGATAACGTGTTATAAATTTAATGATAATATAAATAATGTTTATAGACTAAACTAATTAATAATTAGTGATCACAATAATGCAATAAGAGAGCAAATATTTGGGAGGAATTTTACTTCTTTGATGAATATTTTCAATTGTAAAATTTACATGGATGGAAACCTATTTATAGGCAATTTCACCCACCATATAATTAATGCATTTACATGCATGTCAAAAATGGAGGGTTGAAATTTTTTCACCTAATTGGATAGGTAATTTTGTCATACACCATATTCACATTATATTCATAACAGTACACAAACAACAAAGAAATAAGGCATAGGATAAATCAAACAAAGATAAAATAAATCCCTAATTAATACTAAAAAAAATTTGAAATTTTTTATTTATAATTCAATTTTTCAAAATATAAATTTTGATTTAATGTCGATAAATTTATTTTAATTATAGTTAATTAATTGATTTTTCAAAAATGTCCAAATGTTATCATTTTTTATTTACGACTGAACTAATAATTTCGTCAATTTTAGTGTAATTTTAATAAATATCTATTGATATATGTAACATTTGCTTAAAATTGAAAAAAAACATATAGTTTTTTTTTAAAAAAATAAGTATGCCTAGTTGTTATAATTGAAATGTATTTATTAAAAATAGGATAAAATTGAAGTTTTTAAAAATTTAGACCATAAAAAAAGTTAAAAAGTTGAAAATTAGTGAGTGAAAAGCCAAAAACAAAAGACAATAAGAAAATTCAAATTTACTCTTCATCTATTTTAATATAAATTTTCAATACAACATGAAACTTTTCCACAAAAATAAATAGCTTAAGACAATCTTCTACCCAACTACGTACTTCACACAGTTCACAGAGATCAAAAAATGGTCAGCTTCCAAGATTCCATGATACTTCTAATCATATGGCTAGTCTCCATGATCATAGTCCGAGCAATTCTAACAAAACTCCGAGCCAAACCTCGTCTTCCACCGAGTCCGCTAGCCCTGCCGATCATCGGACACCTTCATCTCCTCAGTCCAATTCTGCATCAATCTCTGCACAAGTTATCAACCCGCTACGGACCCTTAATCCATCTACGCCTCGGCTCAGTTCCTTGTGTTGTAGCTTCATCTCCTGAGATGGCTAAGGAGTTTCTTAAAACGCACGAAACTTCATTCTTGAATCGTCCTGTAATGTCAGCCGTCGATTATCTTACGTATGGCTCTGCTGATTTTTCTTTTTCTCCTTATGGACCGTATTGGAAGTTTATGAAGAAACTGTGCATGACTGAGCTTCTTGGAGGGCGGATATTGGACCAGTTTGTTCCGGTGAGGCATGAGGAAATTAAAGGGTTTTTGCAGTTTATGATGAAGAAAGCAAATGCAGGAGAAGCTGTTAATGTCGGAGTACAGCTTTTAAGGGTGACCAATAATGTGGTATCAAAAATGCTTATGAACCACAGGTATTTTAATTATTGTTAAATATTAGGTTATACTGATAAATTATAAATGAGTTAAGAGTAAGAAATTTACATGCATATGAAATAGTTTAAGTCCAATCATCTTTACCGTCGGATGCAACCCGCATTGTATGAGAATAATTTTAATGACGTGTTATAATGTGATTGGCTTAGTTTACAAATGATGTGGGATATTCTGATCAGGTGTTCGGAGAATGAAGATGAAGCAGACGAAGTGAGGAAGTTGGTGCAAGAAATAGCTGCGCTTACAGCATCGTTTAATTTGTCTGATTTTATTTGGTTCTGCAAGAGCCTAGATTTGCAAGGATTTGGAACGAGACTTAAGCAAGTTCGTGACAAATTTGACAATTTAATGGATAAAATCATAAGAGAACATGAAGAAGCAAGGAAGAAAACAGGTTATGAAGGAGATAAAGTGAAAGATGTACTGCATATTTTACTTGATATTCAAGGAGATGACAATTCTGAAATCAAGTTGACTACGGAAAACATCAAGTCCTTCATCATGGTAATGTATCCTTTACTTACAAAAATTTATTCATCTTTCAATTTTGGAGTATAAACTAATTATTCGTTTTTCAAGACAAATTTACTTTAAATTTCTCATATAAAAATAAATTGATATAACAATCAATGACATCATATTATAAGAATATCTAAGCATATTACGAAAATATATTATTATGTAAGTCATCACGTCAAATATTGATTGATATAACGACCAAATTAGGAGTATATATATTCTAATTTTTTTTCATTTGTTCTTCATATTAAACCGAAAAATTACGAGATACCATTATCTAAAAAAATAGTTATGTTTGATACTATTTTAATATGAATTGGAATTGTAGGACCAAAATGAAATGTATGATAAAAGTTTAAGACCTCCCAGTTTTTTAAACCCTGTTCTGTAACTTGAATTGACTCTGCTCTTGCATAGATAAAAACAGAAAGTTATTCAGAATATTACACCAAATGAACTGAAAACTACTCTCTGCATTAATTGGACAGGACATTTTCACGGCAGGGACCGACACGTCTGCGATTACGACAGAATGGGCACTGGCAGAGCTAATAAATCACCCAGAAATCATGAACAAAGCAAGACAAGAAATTGATTCTGTAATAGGAATGAACAGACTAGTTCAAGAATCAGATATTACGAATCTCCCTTACGTCCAAGCTATAGTAAAAGAAACCCTCAGGCTTCACCCGACAGGCCCAATGACTGTAAGAGAATCAACAGAAGATTGTGTCATCAACGGATACGAAATTCCGGCAAGAACTCGACTGTTTGTAAACATATGGGCGCTAGGAAGAGACCCGAATTACTGGGAAAACCCGCTAGATTTTGTTCCAGAAAGATTTATGAACGTAGAGGTCAATGTAAGAGGACAGCATTTTCATTATTTACCGTTCGGAAGTGGAAGAAGAGGGTGTCCGGGGACATCACTGGCGTTACAGATGGTGCAAAGCAGCCTTGCTGCTATGATTCAGTGCTTTGATTGGAAAGTTGACGGTAGTGTTGACATGGAAGAGGGGCCTGGGATTACTCTTCCGAGAGCTAATCCTTTAATTTGTGTACCGGTTGAGAGGATTAAACCAATTCCATTATTTTGATGGATTCATTATGTGATACAAACAAAGGGTTTTTAGTTTAATGTCATTTTATCTGAAATCAATTACAGACAATTGAAATGTTTGTGTTGGACTAGTAGGAGCGTGTATGGGAAAATACATTCATGACGTCCAGAATAAGTTAAAGATAAAAAATTAAGAAATTAAATCAAAAGTTTGAAATTGAATTGAAAAACAACAATGATATGTTTCAATGTAGTATTAGCAAATCAGAATAAAGCATAGTAAAAGAAGTTTTAAAATGATTTAAAAGCAGCAATTTCAAATTTTAATGAAGTATTAAAACATAATAAGTTAAAGATAAAAAATTGAATAAACACAATAAGAATTAAGCTTCCAACTTTTTCAATTTGCCATAAGCCTACTGCCTACATAGCCTTTCAAATATAGAACTTTAAAAGGGAAAAAATGATACTTCATAAGGGACTAAATGATACTTCAGAAGAGACAAAATAGAACAGACACAAATGGTCATTTGCATCCACCACCAAAAACAAATGCAACTCAAAAAGAGTTCAAGAGACTCCCTTAATTTGGCAAGTCTAGATTAAAAACGAAAAAATACAGACTAGCAACAAAACATACACAAACTAAACAACTTAAAATATCATTAATTAAAGAGGAGAGTGAGAGTGCATAACCTTACTCAAAAGGTTCAACCTCATTAAGACATTCCTTTGTTAGATTCCACTAAAACCAATTGGTATTAAAAAGAGGTACCATCCGATATTTAAACACATGTCCATTCATAATCAATGTGCGATACTCCCACTTCAACACTTCTCCTCATGTATAGTGTGTCCGGACCGAGTAAGCAATCCCCCCCACACGCATTTTACGTGGGTTGAGCCAAATTCAAATTGTGTGAATGAACAAGGCTTTAATAACAGGTTAAATTCCATTTTAAAACCAATTGATAGTAGGTGCTCAACTAATATTTAAACACATATCCATTCACATACATAATCAATATAGGATACTCCCACTTCAACAAATCTCAACAGGGATGATTTATTCTCTGAGTCAATCCTGAGTGTACACCAAAGATTCCACAATTTTTGGAGTTAAAAAATTCCTAAATAAAGCACTCTGCGGGATGTACTGAAGGCAAATTCAGAAGCAACTGTAGAAGTTGGGACAAGAAGAATTTCTCGAGCTATTTTCGAAAGGATTGGAAAGAGTTTTGCTGCCACCATTTATAATATATTAAAGGCATTATTATTATAAATAGGGGCCTCACTCAAATATATATGGTTGGTATTATTTATGTATATTATTTGAATTATATTATTTATTGCATTATTCATTATTTTTCAAGTATTCCAGTATTTGAATTTATGGAGAACTATAATGACATGTTTGCAAGCAAAAAAAATTATATCGTTAGAGACAACTTACAATATTATATTAGATACCGTTCGCATCAAGTTTCAAAAATAACATGACCTTTAAAACGTGTAAATCACAATCACCACCTTTCTTTTCTTTTAAAAATAAATTGGTAATTTTTAACGTCATTTTTCTAATATGGTATGACACGTGGCAGATCTATAGGATGTCCAAGTTAACAAAATTTCTCAGAAAAATATGCACATGATGAAATTAAAAAGAAATGAAAGATGTTGTCTATGATTGACACGTTTTTAAAGGTCATATTATTCTTGAAACATGGTGCAAAAGTCATAATTTTATATATAATTAACCTTAAGTTTTATAAAGGCTTAATGGCAAAAAAAAACCCAAACCTTTACGACTTGTTGCAATTATATCCAAACCTTTTATTTTTTGCAATAATATCCAAATTGAATTATTTTGTTGCAATAATATCCAAATTGCACTTTTTATGTGATTTTTTTTGAGTTTTTTGTCATTTTTTGAGACTTTTACTATATTATTATACATCAAAACGTAATAATAGCTTAATATCTTAATTGAAAACAACAAGTTAGAGCCATCAATTTGACTATTATTGCTATAAAAAATGCAATTTGGATATTATTACAACAAAAAAATGCAATTTAGATATTATCGCAAAAATTAAAAGGTTTGGATATAATTGCAACAAGTCGTAAAAGTTTGGATTTTTTTACCATTAGACCTGTTATAAATAGTGAATCGACCAAATCAAATAAAACGAGATTGAAATATTTGTTAATACGTAAACCAAACTAGTAAAGTTTGATTTTGACTTTCATAGGGATAGTTTGGAAGTTGGTTCTGGTTATTTGCAAACTGAACCAACTAAGACATACTCACCCCTACATGGAATCTACGTTTTTGTTATTATTTTCTTATTTTGATACATACAAATGACTAGCGTTGCCATGAAGTCGCAAAAGTGACCACAAATTTCTTTTACCAAAGATAGCAATATAAATATATAAGAAGAAAGGCCATTTCTTGAAGATGATGAACCAATTTTAAACAAAAAAATAAAAGTGGACTTCGCGGCTACTATTGAGCCATCCAAATACACATTCATTTAACAAATTAGAATACGAAAGCGTAAATAATTTGTTAAACGAACGGTAGCAATATAGAACAATAAAAACTTAAAAGAAGGAATTACTTACCGTTAAAAAAGATATTTGTATAAGTATTATCTTAATTGTAGAGCGCATTACTGAAATGTCGGGACCATTCAAAACAAAACACACCGGCATAGTTTATCTGAACATTTAAATTAAAAAATAATATAGCAAATTAATTTAATTTAATTTAAAAAACTTACCTTATAGTGAGGCGGTCCATTAATTTCAGCGGGGCTAGAGGTAGAGGGGCCACTTGTGAGGCCCCTCGTACACTAAAACAATTAAGAAATAGTTAGAGAAGCCTATAAAAGAGAATATGAGTACTACACAGTTTTGCATAGTCACATAAATTGCATACTTGCGTACCTTAATATATTTATTTTAAATTGAGTCATGTGAAGGGCATCATAATGGATTTGTCCTTTCGTAATCTAACTAAAAATGTTAGCCCTTGTCCACATCCTACTTTAAAACAATTTACAAATACTCAAATCTTGTCTTGCTGGAAATATTCATTGTTAAATAGGGAAATTTCAGAGAAAAACCACCGACGCAGAGGACACTAACCACCCAAATAGGGGACAAAACCACCCACACAGGGGAAATAACCACCCATATTGGGGATGAACAGCATTGTAAATATTAGTTAAATATAAGAAATACTTATAAATAATAAAAGTTATAAATTTTTATATACTAAATTTAATTTATATGTAAACAAAAATTACAGAAATATATCATTTTATACTTTAATTACTTCATCAAACAGGGTATGGGCAATTGCTAAATTTCACCATAACTCAAAACAATCAAATGAACAAATAATAGAGTAATTTAGTGATTTGCATGAAAAGGACCCAATATAAGTATTAAGAAGAATAAGCATAGTGAAGCAATACTTGTAATACTCCAATTGTATCTTAGGTACATGATTTTATCTCACAAATCAATTTGATAAACCTGGTAGATTGGTGGAGATGCAGGAGGACAATAGAGAACACTATTGATGGATTTTTCTAAATTGATCTCGTCTGCAAAAGAGGCTATTGAGAGCAAATTAAACAAAATAGGAGTACTATGATCATAATTCACTGAAAGCATCATATCCAATTGGATCATCCATTTTCCTTTTGCATTTTCGGATTTACAATTGTCCTATCCATTGCTTTTAAAAATGTAGGAGACCTGCAAATTCTAGAGGAAGAAATTAGTATGCAAAATGGTCTCTTTAGGGAAAAGAAACGGCAACTTGAAAATTTTTAATAGCATGTTTTCATCGCCTTAAGGACACTGCCAATCGTCGGCCTCTTTGTATTTACTTGGATTCAGAGAAATCTGAATTTGGATTGATGATTTGGGATGCATACAATTTCAGAAAATAAAAAAATATCCAAATTAGGGTTCTTGTAAAGATCCACTCTTTGAGGATGAAAGTTGTAAAGAATATGTCAATTATTTGAAAGGTGCAAAAATAACTCCTAGCATAACGGCCAAATGTAACTCGTAGCGTTATTTTTACACTTCAATAACAATGTAAGTGTCCTAATTAAAATCCAAAAGATATGAAGAATCAAATGAGATTTAGATCAATATATTAGTTATTTTTATACTTTATCCTTTTTTTTACGCATATGTTTTTGGAGAAATTTTTAGGTAGACTCAGTCTACCACGTCATCCGTGGACTAAACCTATCACATAATTACACATCATTCAACTGATGGCAATTTTGTAAATTTGTTTATTACTTATTTACACATTTGAATAGTGATATTACAAGATTGCCATCAGTTTAATGACGTGTCATTATGTGATAGGTTTAGTCCACGGATGACGTGGTAGACCGAATCTACCTAACAATTTTTCATCATTTAAATCTTATTAAATGGTCGTCATATGTTCATAATTATAATCGTGAGGGCCAGTGGGGCTGTCCCTACAATATGGGATGCATTCTGCCTTATGAAATATGATAAGATTATTGATTGATATTGGCCCTACAATATGGATGCATTCTGCCTTGATGATGTAGGATAAGATTTTTGATCGATAGAAAAATGAGATTAAATTTAATACAAATTTTGTATTTTATATTCCAATCACATTTTTAAAGAATAATACGTATACTCGTCTATTAATCCAAAAGTTTGAGTTATTAGATTAAAATTTTAACTATAATTTTATTATTTTTAATATATTTATGTCCGTAAATAAATATTTTTCAAATTTAAAATATGAATATAAATTCATTTTTTATATTCAAATATACCTAATAAGAAAATATCAAATTTTAAATATTTCTATCATAAAATCTCGGAAATCATATTAAATAATCTATCAATATAAAAGTTGATAATATTAGGTGAAGTCAAAATCACTAAAACCATCATCAAATAACGTTAATATATTTTGGCCGTGAAAGATGGGATGATCATTCATTAGTAGCACTACATGCAACAAGATTCTTCTTGACTAGAGAAATTTTGAGCATAAGTTATAGATTTCTTCCACCAGATCTATAGATTCATATGAACTAAAGAAGTCTAGTCTTGATCTTTAAATAAGCACCTCAACAGAGCTAAATCTCTTAAACATTAATTGCAACCATGGCTGATGATATACAAAATTATGCCATACAATTCTTGATCTTCCTTGTATCGTTCTTCTTTCTTGGGACCATCTACGCCAAAATTCGCCACAAAGATCGTCATCTCCCTCCAAGCCCTATAGCCCTACCGATCGTCGGCCATATGCACCTTCTCAGTCCCATTCCTCACCAAGCTTTTCACAAGCTCTCGACCCGTTATGGACCGCTAGTTTACTTCTTCATCGGCTCTAAGCCTTGTGTTCTTGCTTCCACACCAGAAATGGCTAAAGAAATCCTCAAAACCAATGAATCAAATTTCCTGAACCGCCCTAAAGTAGCTAACCTTGATTATCTTACCTATGACTCAGCTGATTTCGCTACCATACCATATGGTCCTCACTGGAAGTTCATGAAGAAGCTTTGCATGACCGAGTTGTTAGGCAGCCGAACACTAGACCGGTTCATCCCGATGAGACAGGAAGAGACGGTTCGGTTCTTGAAGGTTGTACTGGGTAGAGCTGAAAGAAAAGAAGCAGTTAATGTTGGAGAAGAGCTGATGAGGCTGACGAATAACATAATATCAAGAAAGCTGCTTAGAACGAGGTGTTCCGATAATGAGGACGAGCCTGGTAAGATCAGAAACATTGTAATAGAGTTGAATGAAATAAGCAGAAAGTTTAATTTATCCGATACGATTCGGTTCTGCAAGAATCTAAATTTGCAAGGTTATGGGAAAAGGCTGAAAGATGTTCGAGATAGGTATGACAATCTGATGGAAAAGATCATGCATGAGCATGAAGATGCAAGGAAATCTAAGGAAATGAACGGTGGAGATGTTGCAAACAAGGATTTGCTTGACATTTTACTCGATATATATGAAGATGAGAATGCAGAGAGACGATTAACTAGAGATAACATCAAGGCATTCATTATGGTAAGCCAAATTCTCCCGTTTAAAACTGGAGTGATATCAAATATGAAAACTAAGAATTTAATCGTTTATGCAGAACATATTAGGAGCAGGAACAGACACATCTTCGATCACAGTAGAATGGGGAATATCAGAGCTCATCAACCACCCACATATAATGGAGAAAGCAAGGCTAGAGATTGACTCGGTGGTCGGAAATAGCAGACTAGTGGAAGAATCAGACGTAGTTAACCTTCCCTATCTTCAAGCTATAGTGAAAGAAATAATAAGACTGCATCCTACTGGCCCATTAATTGTTAGAGAAGCCTCTGAAGACTGTACTATTGCCGGCTACACAATTCCGGCGAAGACCCGACTGTTCGTTAACGTGTGGTCTCTTGGGAGGGATCCGAACCATTGGGAAAACCCATTAGAGTTTAACCCAGAGAGGTTTATGAGTGAAGAGTGGAGTGGAAAGAATAATATGGTCGATGTGAGAGGGCAGAATTTTCATTTGTTGCCATTTGGAACAGGAAAAAGAAGCTGTCCCGGAGCTTCACTTGCACTGCAATTTGTTCCGACGACTCTCGCTGCTATGATCCAGTGCTTTGAATGGAAGGCTGGTGATGGACAGAGTGGTAGGGTTGATATGGAAGAGGGACCGGGGATAACCCTTTCTAGAGCTCATTCACTGCTATGTTTTCCGGTGCCTAGGTTTGCTCCATTTTTATCAATCTGACTGTGCTCTATGCATGAAGCTTATGGATTTGGAAAAGTTGTACTCTGCTATTTCAGTATTTACATCTTTGCTTCTTTAAATTAATTTTTTTAAAAAAAGAATAAAATTTTCAGCATGTGTGGTAGGCTGACATATAAAGTGCAAATATTTTTATTGAGTTGCCTAATTAATCTAGAAGTGAATAACGGAAAATTTTGCTTACAAACCGAGTTGATTAAAATTGTGTTGCAATCGAATTCAACCCAACTAAAATATTTCGGTTCAATTCAATCGAAAACCGAACTTTAATATTAAGAAAGAATTAACCCATTCTAAAATCACTAAAATATACAGTTTTTGTTTAAAAAGTCTCTCAACTTCCATTAGCTTTTTCTAACCCGTATCCTTTTACTTTTTTTCTATTTATAGACCCTCCGTTCAATCCATCCCATTAAAATAAAATAAAAAATATTTGTCCATAAAAGATAAAAGAAAAAAAAATCACATTCAGTGTTAACTTTAAATAAAATAACTATCAAACTAGTCTTATGATATCATTAAATATAGTAATTTTATAAGAGCAATGCTAATACAAGGCTATTTTTATGCTTAGATTTAATATGAAAAATAATAAAATACTATAACTGAGACAACATTTTAATTTATTTCTCCGGTGCAATATATTAAGAAAAAGTTAGAATTACTTAATTTGATAATTATCTAATTTTATTAATTCTTTTATAATTTGATAATTCTTTTTAAATATATATCTTAAAATTATTTTAATACAATTTGTTTTAATTGATGATAATAAAGGGTTTTTAAAAAAATTATAAACAAAATTGATGATTTATGTAAAAATAATTTTATTTTTATTATATTAGAGTATGAAATATTATTAAAAACAGGGAAAAGGCTAAAAATGGTCCTAGTATTGTCATCCAAACTCTTGTAGCCCCTTAATGTTTTTTGAGACTCAGTTATGCCTTAGTGTTACTAAAACCTAAAATTTGCACCACTCTCTAAGACGTTATTTAAAACGTCAACATGAAATGAGTGTTAATTTCAGGTTTTAGTAATATGAGGGTTATAATTGAGTCTCAAAAAAATATGAAGGAGCTATAAGAATCTGAATGGTAATATTAGGGTCCTTTTTTAGCCTTCTTCCTTTAGAAATTCAATTGATCAAAATTGTAATAATAAAAAGAGGAAAGTATATAATTTGAATAAAGAAAAGTAAAAAAACACATTAAAATAACAAATGCAAAAAAAATCGTGGTAAAATTATAATTACTTGTAAATTGTTATTGTATGCTACTAGTTTAACATGCACTATAGTTAGTGTTATATTTATTAGTACTAAATAAAATATATGTTAAAATTAGCAGGAATTATAAAGTCAAAATCTAGAGTTATACTATTAGCATTTTATTTTACAAAATTTGTAAGATGGACAAATTTGATAAAATGTGATTTGAAGATAGTCAATCCTATAAATTTTAAAGCAAATAATAATACATTCATATTTTTTTCAAAAATTTAAAATAATAAAGTAATCAACCGTCCACCATAAACTCTTTTTATGTCCGCCCCTTATAAAGCTACTATATTTTATTTTATTTTTGATGAATTATAAAACTACTATATTAAATGTGCATACAATAGTATTATGATGATAGTTTGATAATTTTATTTTAAATTGATAATAAATACAGTTATGTTTTTTATTTTTTAAAAATAAAAAAATAGTCATTATTTTAATTTTACGGAACAGAGAGAATAAAGTTTTTTATTTTAACCGGAGCCGGAGGGAAGGAATAATACTCTAATACAATAGTATTTGAACCTTATCCTATGTGCTCCGTTTCCATCGTTAATAACTCAAAAAGTCTACGACAACAACCTAAGATTAAGGCACCGTTTGGATTGATGGATTTTAAACAATCAATGGATTTGGACAAAATCCGTCGTTTGACTCAAAAAAAATTAATAGAATCCATGGATTTAAAAATTCCCTCATTTTCTACAATCCATCATTTTTAAGGGTTTTGATTTCCCACCTACTAGATGGAAATCCACCATTTTTTATGAATGATGGATTGTTATACTATTTATTATTTTCCATAAATAATGTTAAAAACCATTGATTTTATTTTCAATCCAAACGATGGAATTTTAAAATCTATGAATTTAAATTTCATTGATTTAGAATCCATCAATTTTGTTAAAATTCATGTATTTTAAAAACCATCAATCCAAACGGTGCCGTAAGAATAAACAAAATCCAAAAAGAAGTGGCTACAGCCTTTGAGCTGGCACCTACACATTTGCGGGTCTCAATCCAACGTGTCACTTGAGCAGTTTCAAACTTTCCACAATTCTTTAGCCCCCGGTTTTTATTTCCTCTAATAATTCCATTAATTATAATCTTAATCATCATCTACATCCTCTGATCTGTCTTTGTTTAATTTCTTTTGGGATCTTCCCTCGATTCTCTCACTATTATTCCCTTTACCCAATTATTTAAAACTCCCAATTGGATCTAATTTCTACCTCCAAATTCCTTTCCTACTCACATTAATATTCAAATTGTTTTGGAATTTCATTAGGATTTTTAAGTTTCTATAAAAACTCTACTTACATTCTCATATGGGTTTCTTTTAAATCACTTTAATCCTTTCAAAATCTTAAAAAGTTCAATACTTTCTGCTGTTTCAGTTTCTGGGTTTCTCTTGAAACTAATTTTAATCTTGTTGGTATCTTTTAAATTAGTTCAATTGTGTTTCAAATTCTGTAACAAGTTCAATTTGAGCCTCAAAATTACAAAAAAGTATGGTGACAGTCAATTTAGGAATGCTTCATTATGTGGTGGACCATATATATGGAGCATTAATGCATAGAAGCAAATTGAGCCCACTGTTTTTTTCTAGAGGATGGGGCGGTTCGAAGCTTGAGCTTTTGGAGAGAATGATTAAGCAGCTGTTTCCTGAGGTGGAAGGTCAGAATTGGCCTCCGAGTTTGGTACAGCCCGTTTGGAAGACAGTTTGGGAGACTAAAAGTGCTTGTTTAAGAGAAGGGACTTTTAGGACACCTTGTGATGAGCAGCTTCTTGGTGCATTGCCTCCTGAGAGTCACATTGCAAGGGTTTCTTTTTTGGCCCCTAAATTTGTTCCTCCCCAGAAGATGGCCTGCGTTGTTCATCTTGCAGGTTTGTTTTATGCATGCATTTGTAGTTCTTTAAGGTTTAATTTTAGCCACTAGTTCTCGGAATTGTGTTAGATAGGCTGGACTGTGTTTTATACATGTCATTAAGTTTTTTTTACCCTGTTGAGCTGCACAAAAATCACTCGTATAGGAGTAATAAACACTTGGTTTGTTGGTTATGGTTTGCCTTTAGAGAATTGGATTGATATTTAGTTGGAGAAACTTGAAGCATGAGCTTTATTTGATTATCTGCAATCTAAATTGAAGCATGCATCATGAGTCATGACTCAAACTTTCATAATTTTGCTCAACCGATTCCGTTTCCTTGGCGGAATGATAATTACATTTGCGGAATAAATCCCTTTTTCATGTCAATTGAAACTGTCATTTTGAGGAATTATATGTGAAGTGTAAATTGCGGGGTCTGCTTGGTATCAGTTGTGAATTTGACAGATATTAGTTGGCAACTAGCTGTAAGAAATTACATATTTTAGCTGCTTTTTTCAGGCACTGGAGACCATACATTCGAACGGAGATTGCGTCTTGGTGGGCCGTTGTTGAAGGATAATATTGCAACTATGGTATTGGAAAGGTTAGACACGCTCTTCAATGGAATTCCATTTTTTATTTGGTTTTTTTACGTCATCACGAGCTAATCATGGGAAAGAACATTTACATGAAATAACAGCCCTTACTATGGACAAAGACGCCCTGTGCTGCAGAGTGGTGCAAAGCTCTTGTGTGTTAGTGACTTACTTTTATTAGGTAGAGCAACCATTGAAGAGGCACGGGGTCTTTTGCACTGGCTAGACTCTGAGGCTGGGTTTGGCAAGACGGGCGTTTGTGGACTTAGCATGGGTAAAAACTATTTCACAATACTCAAACTTGTACTTGTTTTTCCTCGATCAGAAACTGGTCACCTTAAGAGTTGAATTGAATTGATTAAGCTGCGTAAAAACAAATACATTATTTTAGGAAAACAAAGAGTTTAATTATTTGTTTTCGGTCTGTGTCTTGTGTCAAATTTGATGATTTTATTTAATTTAGGGGGAGTTCATGCTGCAATGGTTGGATCACTACATCCCACACCAATTGCAACCCTACCTTTTCTCTCCCCACATTCCGCTGCTGTGGCATTCTGTGAGGGGATATTAAGGCATGGTACTGCCTGGGAGGCACTGAGAGAAGATCTTGCAGCGCAAAAGGCTGCAACAACTCTCCAGGAGGTGCAAGAACGGATGCGAAATGTATTGTCTCTCACAGATGTCACGCGCTTTCCAATTCCCAAAAATCCCAATGCTGTTATATTTGTTGCTGCAACTGTAAGTAATATATCTTTAACACCACTCGATTTTATTTGGTCCACACTTGTAATCTGTTTGCTACCATACATTCTTTTTCATCCCTTAGTTAATATATATAGGTAACCTATGAACATGCATTAATTTCTCTTCTAACCAGCAAAATTTTATTAGTCAAATGCATTTTATTTATAGAACTTGGTATCCTTGCTCATTTGCATCTATGTAGCACCAATACAGAAATACTGAAGCGAGAAAGGAGGAAATTATATGCTTACTAGAATAGGTTATAAATATTGAGCTTAGAAGTATCAAAAGCGTTTCGGAAACTGAAATGAAAAGGCGTAACTTAGAAGTTGAGAGATATTTGTGCAAAATAGATACGCTTGCATCAACTTGTCAACCTACAATTTAAATTGGTTTTCAGAGAGAGATGATATTAACCTCCATGGATAATCTAGCACATCGGTGATCAATCATTATGAACTCTGGAATGCCTTGCTTCTTCTGATAATTTTCTGTGTTGCATAATCATAATACGCTGCAGTTATCGCTGTTTGGTAAATCTTTATTGCTTAACTAATTTTCAGAACTTATCTCACGTAACTACAATGATGTTGTTTAGGATGATGGTTACATACCAAAGCAGTCTGCTGTGGAGCTTCAAAAGGCTTGGCCAGGATCAGAGGTGAGATGGGTTACTGGAGGGCATGTCTCATCTTTCATTCTTCACAATGGCGAGTTTCGGAAGGCAATCGTTGACGGGCTTAGCAGATTAGATTGGAAGGAGTCTCAATTGTAAATTTGTAACATATGTATCAAACGCAAAACAATTATTTTTTCGGTGATCATCTTCAGCCGTAATTCTTGATTAACTTGTAAATTGTATTATAACTGATATCTGACAGTTCTCCATGGAAGAAACAAAAAAGAAAAGAAAAATAAAGGTGTCCTTTTTTGTGAATGAATTACTTGTTTCTCGTGTAATATCTTTTTCCTTCCGTTGTCAAACTTACGGGTAAAGTCAGTGTTATATGGTATAGTTTGTTTGCTTTCTAGCTCTTCCTCTAAAAAGAATAAACTTGGGTTCCACTTTTTTTTTTTTTTGAATCTGCTCTTCAAGATTTCCAGGCCTGACAGGCTCTGTATAATCGAGAGGCAGAGCAAAATTAACCACACAATTTGTATCAAGGATGCAAACAGCAGTAGACTGTCTTGACCATATACTCTCCAGTGGTCAAGCTCTCTTCCAGGGCGTCTTTCGGATTAGGAATTCCATAGAATGAGGTTGCAGTTTTACATATCTTCCCTTTTCGTGGTTAACACTTTTGAGGGTATAACGAGTCCCCCTTCTTCAACTTGCAAGTTTTTCATCATGCAATTGGGCAACAACACAAAATCCTCCTCTGCAGTGAACTCATAGACTCCACGATGCGAAACCCTTTCTCGTAATTGTTTCGGATTTCAAATAGTATTGGAAAGATAGAAAGCAGATTGTGGCATTATTGAGGAAGAATGCAAAGATCTCTTAACAAACATTGCAATTGAATTTTTTAAAAAGTGAAAGACCGCCTAAAAAAATGTTACAAAAAGTAATTAAACTTTCTACTGATAATATATATCATGATTCAACAAAATATTGAAGTACATTTTTTAAGATAAAAACTCAAACCTAACCGAGGTTCATATGGATCACACTCGTACATAAATCAACCCTAAATAAAAAAAATCCCCTCATTACACAACATATTTTAGCATTTCACATTATTTTATTTATCAAATCTCACCAGAAACTATTTCTTCCGCCATGACTCTACTTGCAGCTTGCAAGAGGATCACCACACAAGCATCGATTATGAAAATACGACGAGTTATCGAAGCTCTGCAACTTCCCACCAACAGGAATTTCTCTACAAAGTCTATTGTAACTCACATTCAAAAACTGCAAATTCAACTGAGTCATCTGCTGAGGAATGCTACCATAGATCTTGTTATGATTCACATCCAAATTCGTCAAGCTACTCGGAAACACAACTTTCGAAAAATCAAACTCCAAAACATTTCTTGAAAGATCAATGAATTGGGTGGTTTTGGATGATCCAAACAACATAGAAGCATCACCTTCTAGTTTGTTTCTTGATAAATCAATAACATCAAAATCCATATTTCCTAAAGAAGCTGGAATTTTACCTGAAAGTTGGTTATGAGACAAGTAAAGAGATGGTACTTTACCTTGGAATGCACCAAATGATTCTGGTATTGATCCTGTCAGATCATTTCTATCTAAATGAAGAGCATCAAGATTAGGTAATAAAGATAAAGAACTGGGTATTGATCCTGAGAGACTGTTAAAAGAAAAATCCAAGAAAGTTAGATTCTTGAGCTGACTGACAAATTCCGGTACTGAACCTGTCAGGTTTAGCCAGTTGAGCCGGAGAAATCTAAGGTGTTTGAGCTTGGAAATGGTGGGTTGTATAGGGCCTGTAATATTACTCAGTTTATGGAAGGTAAGGGACTGGAGGTTAACCAAATCGCCAACTTCGGGTGGGATTTGGCCGGAAAGCTCGCCGGCGAAGAGGCTGAGAGAGATGATGCGGTGGGTGACTCTGTCACACTCTACTGAGTACCAGGCTTTGCAGCAATCGGCGTCGGACTTCCAAGAAGAGAGGAAGTAAGGGTTGCCGAAGTGTTGTTTGATTCGGAGGAGAATTTTTTTGTCTTGTGGATTGCATAGTTCTGAGAAACAAAGTGAAAACAGAGTGGAAATTATGAGGAAATTGAAAAGAATCCTCATTTTTTGGAACTGGATAACAGATTGATCTGTTTGCGCCTTTTATGTAAGAGATTGAACTGGCGTAGTGACGTCAGGCCTGATGTAATGTAAAATGTAGTAGTAAAATGCTAAAGTCATAGTTGAAGTCAAAGCATGTACCGTCATAAATGTATACCAAAATCTATGATCTTCAACATAGAAGGTGCCAATGTGGGCCTAGCCTGAATGGTTAAGGCGTCTCTAAGTGCATCGAGAGGTTGTGGGTTCGAACCACGCCTCGGTAACTAACAACTAACATGAGACTCTAAAGAGTCGATTTCCACCTTTGATAAAAAAAAAAAAAAAAAAAAAAAAAAAAAAAAAAAAAACATAGAAGGTGGGTTAAATTATAAATAGGTGGGTTGTGAAACATTTACTCCCTCCGTCCCACTTTAGAAGTCCCATTTGACTTTACACACAAATTAAGAAAACATTAATTATTCTTGTCTTTTCATGTTTTGCCCCTATTAATGATAGTGGAATTTTTCATAAAATTCTTTTAAGATAACTAAAATAAGGGTAAAATAGGGTATTCAATGCAAAAATATTCTAAAAATAGTAATGGGACTTTTTAAATGGGATATCCCAAAATAGAATATGGGACTTCTTAAACGGGACGGAGGGAGTATCATTTACACTTTCAATTTATAAACAACAATTAATATATAAATTAATTTTATAGGCAAATTAATTACGAATTTGATAATTATGAACAACAAAATCTATTTTGGTAAATTAGCATACAAATAAAGAGTGAAATTGCTAATTTAAAAGACAATTAGCTTACAAATTGAAGGGATAAAATACCAAAACTTGATTAGTTGTCCATAATCACCAAGTTTGTAATTGATTTTCTCATAAAGTTAATGTATGTGTTAATTCCCTTTTACTTACAAGTTCAGAAAAAACATGCCAAAACAGGATTAATTGCCCATAATCACCAAGTTTGTGATTGATTTTCCCGTAAAATTTATGTATGTGTTAATTCCCTTTTACTTATAAGTTGAGGGGGAAAGGTGCCAAAACGGGATTAATTGCCCATAATTATTAAATTCGTGATTGATTTGCCCATAAAATTAATGTATGTGTTAATTGCTCATTGTTCAAAAGTTGGGAGACAAATTGCTACTTAAATCGAATAGAATTGAATCGAATCAATCTCTGACTTTTTAATTAGTTTATCCAATTTAAATTTCGTCTTTTAGAATAAAATAGGGTTAATTATATATAAAATCATGACCATTGCACCATATTTAAAAAATAACATGACCTTTAAAACATGTCAATCATAGACACCGCCTTTCATTTTTTTTCAATTTCATTATATGCACATTTTTCAGTGAAATTTTGCTGACTAGGACACCCGATGCTTCTGTCACGTTATCTTTCACGTCAGAAAAAATGGCACTAATATTTACCGATGTTATTTTTAAAAAGAAATAAAAGATAGTGTCTTTGATTGACACGTTTTAAAAGTTTTGTTATTTTTAAAACTTGACGCAAAAGCCATAATTTTATATGTAATTAACCCAATAAAATATGATTGAGTTTGAAACGAGTATTAAATTTTGAAATAGAATTGAGCTCGGATTTGATTATATTTTGAATCAATTAGATTATATTCTATGGATATATTACTAACTTTGTTACTATTATATTTAGTGATGAAAATTTATTATTCAATTTAATAAAAATTAAATTTATATCTATAATTGTTAGACATAGAAAATCATGAAATGAGATTTTTTTTTATTCTTTCATTCTATTTGAGTCGATAGCTGTGTACCTGTAATGCATGAAAATGATATGAAATTATTGAATGACTTAAACAAGAACTTCAATGTCAACTCGCCTCATAAACTGCTAGGACAACTTGTATTTGGTCAAAATTGATGGCCCTAATCTAATTATGAGATCCGATTTTTTTTATTAAATTTAAACAAGATGTTTCTGCCGCAGATTTTTGCCTCCCCTAGTAAAGAGCTGGATTTTAAATGTAAGTTGAAATAAGAATTTAGTGGAGGTCAAATTTATTCTCAAATCTCTTTACTCTTCACTTTTCTTTTTTTAATAAATTTTTTTACTTCAATTTTTCGTTTACGAATCCCTTTATTTCCATTTTCGTAGTTATTATACCCCTGGTTGGACGGTAGCATGCGCATGTATTTCAATTGTTGTTATTCGAGAGTGAGTATGTGGACAAGTCACCATCCACTTGGTTCCACGTACACTTTTCATATAAAACACGTGGGTGCTGACTAGGGGTAAGTATTCGGTCGGTTTGGTCGAAATTGAACCGCACTGAATTAACCATTAGCCGGAATAGTTTTAACTGAACCGATCAAATAAGATTTTTTGATCGGAAATCGAACCGATCGAATAAGATAGAAACAATGTTTTAAAACCGAACCAACCAAATAGATCGATTAATTCGATCGGTTCGTTAAAACCGAAAAATTATGAGGAAAAACTCAAAATTTTGGCAATTAGGTCGGTTTGACTAATTTGAATAATTTAAAATTCAAATCAATCGATAGCCCAGGTAAAACTTCTTCAGACCTACCAAACAATTATGAAAGACAAAACCCACCTAATAAAAATGTGCTTTTGAGGGCTCACCTCTGGCTGGGCTAGAGATTAGGGAAAAAAACTGTCTAAACCCGGTCAAAAACGGATGGGCTGGGTGCTTAGCCCATGGCCAGGTTTAAAACACATTTCTACTTAAAAAGAAAAAAAAAACTAGAAAGGTAGTTATTAAGAGCTGGTCTGAAATTTCACCACACTTTAAAATGGTAGTACATGCATGGAAAACCCACAACCAAACTTTAAAATGGTATTTGCATGGAAAACCCACAAACTTTAAATTGAAAAACCGGATCGGACTTGGTGGTTCAACCGGTTAAACCGACAACAGGTTACCTATCTGATTTTTTAAGTTTATAGAACTAAAAATCCGATCCAATTGGACTAGACCGAATTAAACTGGTTAAAATCAATGAACCGGAACCGAATATAACCAGCCGATTCAAATATAAATATATATTTTTAAAAAATATATGAGTTAAATTTTTAATTTGTTTACTATTTTTAGTAATTATTTTCTGTCATTAATGTTGCCATATTGAAATTAATAAAATCAATCAAAAGATCTAATATATATTTAAATTATTTAATATTTGGTAATGTTATTTTTTTTTAAATGTTTCCAGGTTTGTTTTCAAGTTAACTAGATATTAGCTCAAATGGTACAAGCGTTGGACATTAAACTGTCAAATTCGTGGGTTCATATCCTCCTACAAGCGCTCCCTCCTCCCCAATTATTAAAAAAAAAAATAACTAGATATTCAATCCATATATGATATGGTTGTTTACGTATTAACCTCAAAAACTGAAAACAATTGTTTTTTCTACCCTAAAAACAGAAAAGTTGTAGAAAATACTCGAAATTTTTTTCAGATTTATATTTTTACTTATTTTTAAATAATTATAATTTTACTCCATTAGCATGTAGTTATCATCACATTATCATCTAATTATTAATTTTCTGTAAAAACATTTTCATGCAGGTATCATATTAGCATATTATTGTCATAATCATATCATTTTATTATCATAAAACATTATCACTCTATTATCTTCATATTATCATCTTGTTATCATAGTTTTTCTGTATTTTTTTTCATGTAGGTATCATATTATCATACTGTTATCGTAAGCTTATCATTTTATTATCATAAATTTTTTATCATACTATTATCATTTCTATACATTATATTATCATAACTTTATCATAATTAGACACTATTTTTAAATAAAAATTCAATTTTCTCGGCAATGCTATGATACTTACATGATAATGCAGTGATACTCATATGATAATAAGAAACTGTTATTTTTGCATAAAATTATTTTTAATGCAGATTTTTAGATCTAAAATTGAGAAAATTCAAGATTAATTTATTTAGATATGAAAGTTAAAATAAATCGTATTAATCACCACGAGTTGAGAAAAAATCGCTAAAATCAAATATGAAAAACGACAGAGCGACAGCGGAGCAATGAAAGTTATGAGCTTTTTTTACCTCTAAAGGTGCGAAGCGATGAAACTTATCCCAATAGACAAGCCATAATAGGAATAGCAGGCAATCGGGGATCGCACAATACCGGGTAAATCGGGTATGAGCTATTGACTTCATTGAATATTTCTATCAAATCTAGGGTCGATGGAATTGAGCTCGAACGAAAGCAGCTCTTCCACTCATCTCATTAGAAAGAAAACGATGAAGATGAAGATAATAAAAATGATAAAAAAAAATAAAGAAGAAGAAGGAAATAAAAAAATGGCGGAAAAAAAGAACAGAGAAGAAGAAAAAAAAGGTAATGGAGAAGAAAAAGAAAAAAATGTGACATTTGTCACTTAAGAATAAAAAAAATATGGTTAGACAAAATAATAATAAAAAATAAGTATAATTATAATATAAATATGTGTTAGAGTAAAAAAAATAAAAATATTAAAATAGTGAGGTATTTTCTTTATCTTTTTCTTATTGGGGTAGGAAATCATATTATTTTTAAAAATGAAATATTTATCCTAATTTTCTCTATATAATATTGAGGGAAAAAAATTAAGTAGATTTAGTCCACCACATCATCCATGAACCGAACCAATCACATTATAACACGTCATTAAAATGATGATATTATTGTAATTTCATTTGTTACTTTTTACACTTTTTAATAGTAATATTACAATAATGCCATCATTTTAATGACGTGTTATAATGTGATTGGTTCAATTCATGAATAACGTGGTAGACTAAGTCTATATAAAATTTTTCTAGTTGATATGATTATATCTGGCAATTTTAATTGACTACACTAACTAGTTGGCAATTTTAATTTGAACAAAGGGTCAACGCGCCCCCTGAACTTGTGACACGAAATCATCTAACTCAATTTATACTTTTTTAAGCAATTAACCACAAAACTCTTCATTTTTAGTCAAATAATCCCATAATTGTATTTTTAAAACGCGTAAAATACAAATCGGAGGTGAGGGATGTAAAAAAGTAATTAAATACTTCCCTAATTGTTGCGATATACTTATCCTAAATCTATTTTTTGAATAAAAATATAAATTATGGGTTATTGACTCAAAAATGAAGAATTTTGGGGTTAGTTGCTCAAACAAATATAAATTGGATTAGATGACCCCATATTACAAGTTTAGCGGCATTTTGACCCTTTATTCATTTTAATTTATATTTGCAAATAATGCCAATAGATAGCTCTATCATGCAAGTCAAATATTTCATTTAGTCATACACTTATTTAGCTAATCAAATTAACAATATCTTTCAAACACAACAATAGATTTGTTGAGAAAAAGTGTAACACATTGTAATTATTATTTAATAATTTAATAAATTGGAATATCAAATAATTTTTAATATAGTAAATAGAATGTTTATTTATTTTCATATTAGTTACAACAAATATATAAAATTTTATTTAAGGAATGACATATTAAACTTTGAAATGATAAGTTAAAAAATTGAATAGCATACTTGAATTAGAATTTATTATTAAAATAATAAATTATAATAGGCTCGGTTTGTTTTTAGACAAATATAAACTAGAATTATTTTTTCTATATAATTTTGCTAAATTGGTTCGACCGGCAGTTGAACCGGGAACCCGTGCTCATACCAATTCGGTCACTGATCCGATTTTTAAAATATTGCTTTAAACAAGCTAATAATCACCCATGGCCCCTGACTTTAGGGGTACCATACGACAAACTCCCTGATAAAAAAAACGATCAGTAAACCCCCTGATCTTTGTGGCGGCGCCACGTAAACCCCCTGAGCCACTTTGTTGCCGATATTTTGAAAAATGATGACGTGGCACAATATTTTCACTGACGGCTCTGCAAGTCCCTCTGCATGCATGTCAGACATGTGTAAGAATGTGTAAGGCTGTGTAAGGTTGTGTCAGTTGACTTTTTTCAAAAAAAATAAAATAAAATAAAATTTTAACCGCTCTGTAAAAATTCATTTTCTCTCTCTAACTTACTATTGCTCTAACTCTCATCTTCTTCTCTCTAACTTTATTTGATTTTATTTTTTTCCCAAAAAAAAAAACGTTCGTTCGTTTCGTGTACTTTCTTCGTCGCCTTCTTCGTTTCTTGGTCGCCTGGTAGGGCTTGGTTTCTTGATCGTCTTCTTCGTTTCTTGACAACTGGGTATGTAACATTTTTTGATTTTTTGAAAATGGAAATTTTTTTGATTTTTTGAAAATGGGTTTGTGTTTATGTTAGTTGGTTCCTGTAATGTATAACTTGAACAGGGCTTGTTGGTTGACAGGTGTAAAGGGAAAAAATGGGCAAAAGAAAACGACAGCGAAGAGAGAGGCAAAGGTAAAGTGAAAGAGACAAGAGATGGGAAAGGACTTCAGGTTCAAATACTCGAGATACCCTTTTGCAGTGCCATGATACTGATAGTGAAAGCATTGACGAAGTAGTCAAAGGTACACAACTTTTGTAAATGTTGACCTCATAACCTCTAGGACCACTTATGTTGAACTGGTGTGCTGAAAATAAAGTTTGATTTTTGTGGGTCCATTTGTGATAATATTTCTTTATATGCTTGATTTTGGTGAAAATTTGGATTTTGTGTTAGCTTTGTGAATACTTTATTGTGGTGTGTTGGCTTTATGAAAAGTTTATTGTTGGTGTGCTCTTGTTTAAAATTAACTATTGTTGGTGTGTTGGTTATTTAGGATATAGAGAATTTATTGTCGTTGTAATGTTGGTGGGTGTATTCAATTGTGTGGTTTGTTGGTTGGCTTGACTGGTGAATGCATTGATTATTTTCTGTTTTTGCAGTTTCACCAGGAGGCGGTAAATTATTCCAGATTAATTTACATCACCATGGGGATCTTGGTGAAATGACATATTATGGTGGGGAAGTTCAAAGTAGGATATACCATATTGCTGAGATTGAAATATCCGACCTTGACAAATGGTGTAGGAGGCTATACGGAAAAGGCATTGTGGATTACCATTGGTGTCCGAAGGGAGTAGAATACCGGGATAGGATAAAGGCAATAAACCATGAACAAGATTTCAGGTATATGGCTGTCACAGGATTGAAGGCAGGGTCTGTTGAGGTATACGTTAGGGAGTATTCTTCCAAGGACATTAACGAGTTACATCGTAAGATTAAGCTTGACATGGAGCCTCCTCCTCTTCCCCCTAGTACGGTTGTTATTGAGGAGCTTGTGGACCCGGAGGCTGGGCTAGGGGAAGGGGTGAATATACCAGACGAAACTCAGGGGCCACCAGTGAATTTACCAGCAAGAGTTCAAGGTCCAGGAGTGTTCCAACCAGAAATTGAGGGGGTGTTGTTGATCGAGTGGCACGAAAACGATGTGCAGGCGCCAGTTATAGATGCATGGGAGCCGGAGGAGGCAGTAGTGGGGCTGGAAGAGGATGTGCAGGCTCCAGTTGTAGATGCATTGGAGCCTGACCCGTTTGTTGATATAGTGCCAGAGATTGTGACTGATGCAACTGTCGAGGAGGCAGTAGTGGGGCTGGATGAGGTGCAAGAGGGGCTGGCAGAGGGTGCAAATTTAAATCAACATAAAAAAGTGGTTGGGACAGAGAAAAGGGTTAAGTGGGGTACTGTTGGTCAAGGGGAGGAAGCAGTAGGGCTGTAACAGGGGACAGAGGTTACTCAAGAAAGGGAGGTGCTGCCAGAAGGGGGGCCAGATGGTCCCACTCCAACTCTAGAAAGGATGGCACATGGTCTGTTTGATGATATGACAAAGGAGCTAGAGGGCATGGAAGGGCTGTTTGACGACGTTGAACAAAATAGGTTGAAGGAGAGAAGCAAAAAGGTCAAAGGGGGAAGAATGAGGGTGAGAAGCTACCACTGGACGACGTCGAGCTAAATGTCGATGATTACATCGTCGACCCCGATTACGACATATGGGACGGCGATGCCGATTTGATAACGGAGCTTAGACCGACGGGGCAGTTTTATGAAGAGGCACTAGATGCCCAAGATGACGATGATGTAGATGTTGGATCTTCACAGAGATCTGGTGGCAGACCAAGGGGTGAGAGTCAGCCAGAATTTCGCCCGGGGGGCGTTGAAAAAACTATAAACCCAGAAGTTGACGAGGAGGCGGACTCGGACTACATTGCTTCTGATGATAACAACATGGCTTCCGAGTCTGACGATGACGGTCGGGTGAAGTTCAGGATGTTCAACGAGGAGACGGAGATGGCAAATCCAACCTTCAAGACTGGATTGCAATTTGTTAATAGAGAACAGTTCAAGAAAGCATGTAGGCAGTGGGGCATCAAATATAGGTATCAACTGCACTTTTCTGTGAACGAGAAGACCCGTGTTAGAGCCAGGTGCTACAACAAGGGTGACAAGCTACCTAAGTGTCGGTTTGAAATATTTGCATCCAAGCAAAACATGTCAGATGTGGATGATCAAACATTCCTAGCGAAGAGCATGAACTTGGTACACACTTGCCCGAAGAAAAGAACAAATTTCCACATGACCAGTGCCTATCTAGCTGAGAGTTTCTTAGAGGAGTTTAGGGCCAATCCAGATTACAACCCTGAGCAGTTTGTTGCTAAGATTGCACGAGAGCTGAAGCAGAAGATCAGTGTGCAGATGGCACGAAGAGCACGACTCAAGGCCATAAGAAAATTAGAGGGGGATGAGTCGTGCTCTTCGTGCCGTCTGCACACTGATCTTCTGCTTCAGCTCCCGTGCAATCTTAGCAACAAACTGCTCAGGGTTGTAATTTGGATTGGCCCTAAACTCATCTAAAAAACTCTCAGCTAGATAGACACTGGTCATGTAGAAATTTGTTCTTTTCTTCGGGCAAGTGTGTACCAAGTTCATGCTCTTCACTAGGAATGTTTGATCATCCGGATCTGACATATTTTGCTTGGATACAAATATTCCAAACCGACACTTAGGTATCTTGTCACCCTTGTCGTAGCACCTGGCCGTAACACGGGTCTTCTCGTTCACAGGAAAGTGCAGTTGATACTTTATGTTTGATGCCCCACTGCTTACATGCTTTCTTGAACTGCTCTCTATTGACAAATTGCAATCCAGTCTTGAAGGTTGGATTTGCCATCTCCATCTCCTCGTTGAACATTCTGAACTTCACCCGACTGTCATCGTCAAACTTGGAAGCCGTGTTGTTATCATCAGAAGCAATGTAGTCCGAGTCCGCCTCCTCGTCAACTTCTGTGTTTATAGTTTTTTCAACGCCCCCCGGGCAAAATTCTGGCTGACTCTCACCCCTTGGTCTGCCACCAAATTTCTGTGACAGCCATAACCCTGAAATCTTGTTTATGGTTTATCGCCTTTATCCCATCCCGGTATTCGACTCCCTTTGTACACCAATGGTAATCCACAATGCCTTTTCCGTATAGCCTCCTACACCATTTGTCAAGGTCGGACATTTCAATCTCAGCAATATGGTATATCCTACTTTGAACTTCCCCACCATAATATGCCAATTCACCAAGATCCCCATGGTGATGTAAATTAATCTGGAATAATTTACCGCCTCCTTGTGAAACTGCAAAAACAGAAAATAACCAATGCATTCACCAGTCAAGCCAACCAACAAACCACACAATTGAATACACCCACCAACATAACAACGACAATAAATTCTCTATATCCTAAATAACCAACACAGCAACAATAGTTAATTTTAAACAGGAGCACACAAACAATAAACTTTTCATAAAGCCAACACACCACAATAAAGTATTCACAAAGCCAACACAAAATCCAAATTTTCACCAAAATCAAGCATATAAAGAAATATTATCACAAATGGACCCACAAAAATCAAACTTTATTTTCAGCACACCAGTTCAACATAAGTGGTCCTAGAGGTTATGAGGTCAACATTTATAAAAGTTGCGTACCTTCGACTACTTCGTTAACGCTTTCACTGTCAGTATCATGGCACTGTAAAAGGGTATCTCTAGTATTTGAACCTGGAGTCCTTTTCCATCTCTTGTCTCTTTCACTTTGTCCTTCCCTCTTCTTTCGCTGTCATTTTCTTTTGCCCATTTTTTTCCCTTTACACCTGCCAACCAACAAGCCCTGTTCAAGTTATACATTACAGGAACCAACTAACATAAACACAAACCCATTTTCAAAAAATCAAAAAAAATTCCATTTTCAAAAAATCAAAAAATGTTACATACCCAGTTGCCAAGAAACGAAGAAGACCGAAGAAGACGATCAAGAAACCAAGCCCTACCAGGCGATCAAGAAACGAAAAAGGCGACGAAGAAACGAAGAAAGTACACGAAAAGAACGAACGTTTTTTTTTTTGGAAAAAAAAATAAAATCAAATAAAGTTAGAGAGAAGAAGATGAGAGTTAGAGCAGTAAGTGAGTTAGAGAAAGAAAATGAATTTTTACCAAGCAGTTAATTTTTTATTTTTTATTTTTTTAAAAAAAGTCAACTGACACAACCTTACACATTTTTACATATGTCTGACATGCATGCAGAGGGACTTGCAGAGCCGTTAGTGAAAATATCGTGCCACGTCATCATTTTTTCAAAAAATATCAGCGACAAATTGGCTCAGGGGGTTTACGTGGCGCCGCCACAAAATCAGGGGGTTTACGTGGCGCCGCCATAAAAATCAGGGGGTTTACTGATCGTTTTTTTTTATCAGGAGGTTTGTCGTAAGGTATAAAGTCAGGGGCCATGGGTGATTATTAGCCCTTTAAACACTAGCGCCAATTTGTTATGCTATTATGGTATAAAGCTACTTCTACTTTTAATATCAAAAGCATATTACAGAAAATAAAAAAGTATAATCATCCCAAGCATAAGATTCTGAACATGATGATAATCATAATCTAATCACATATTATGCAATTAAAAAAAGTTTGTGATAAAGCACTCATGATGCTCCAAATACAAAAACCAAAATAAAATCTACTATTGTCTTTTAAAAGGCAGCAACTACATCATTCTGCAATAATGCTGAAAAATAATTACCATCACTCCCTAAAATTAGACCAAACTTACTATTGTTCTCCTAAACTTTACAAATTCACAGTTCTTCTCTGATATTTTAGTGCCATTTAACTGAAATTTCCCTTTATCTTATGCTTAAAAGTCGAGGGACGGTGAGTTTTTAGAAAAGTATTAGTGACAGCAAAAAATTAAAATTAAAGAAGAACAAAAGAAAAGAATATTAGATAAAGCATCTTTATGAGTAAGGCCTTACTCTTAAGCTTTCTTGTAATTGCTTTTGCTTTCTTCACCAAACATGGTACATGAATTGTTTACAATTTCTTTATTCATCTCTTTTGTTTCCTTTCTCTTCACATTGACTTTGCACCTGAAAGCAGAAAGAAGATAAATGTCTAGCGCACATAGAGATGCACAAAAACCGAACCAAACCGAATAAATAAATAGACTAATTAAGTTCGAGATTATAAAGAATCAAATTTCAGGTTCGTTTTTGGAAGTAAAAGAATTTCAGTTTATTTTGGTATAAAGTGAACCGAACTGAAAAACTAACTAAACCGACGGGTTTGATTCGATTTGAAACATTTTAATCTTTATAAATTTGGCTACGTTTTGGACCGAATGCACACCCCTACACATGATCAATCTTAAATTCTCAAATGAAGCAAATTTACCAGCATTGCAGGCCTCAAATTCAAAAAGACAATGTGGTGCAGCTTAAAATTTCTCAACTGTTTGTCAAATAAACAAAAAAAGGAATATAATCTTGTCAAATTAAACATCCATCAATTCACCTTATTTGAGAAAATCTAAAAAGTTTATCTTTGTCCTCTCAAGTGGGGTATCAATCCCCCTTGCTAAATGGCTAATTATGGACCATTACAATTTTCATATATGCTTTTTAAATAAAGCACATACACCTTCTATATTACACTTCCTAAATAAAAAACAACAGCTCACAGTACTGTAGCAGATGCTTTCTATTCTATGTTAATCCTGATCATTCTTTCGCTTAATCTTTTTTTTCTTGCAGAAAATGAAGATTCCTTCGTATTTCAACGCAGCGAAAAAGGTTAAATCAAGCTGGAAGTGGAGATGGAAGATGCTCTTATGTTAACAGAATAACATCTGCACTTGTTTTTATTAGTTAGCTTCCCACACTAGTTCCTAATGCTCTTAAACCTCCATAAGAAAAACAAATCAAATTCCTTAAAATTCGCAAAACTCAACTGGAGACGTTCTTTTCCAGATTACAACATTCTTGCAGAGATAATAATAATTCATTGTTGACATATAAATCTGGGCGTTTCTTGTTGGCCAAGGTAAGAATCAAACTGCAGTATTTGTGTCTCGTATTTATGATGCATAATAGTTCTATCTATCAATATTGAACAATGATTTTGCTCTTTCTAATTTAGGTACAGAAGCTGCGAGACACGTGAAGGATACTTCAGCTTCTATATTCCAATAAGTCAAGTTCTATTTGCTTGCTAATCTACAAGAACATTCATAAAAGAGTGTTCTTTTGGCAGCAAGAACTGTTTCCAAGATAAATAAAAAGTACTGTCAATTTGTCACTAATGAATCCTCTAGATGCTAAGGAGGACTTCAAGCTGAAGGACACAAAGCCTCAGCTTGGAGAACGGTGGCCACATGGTGGCGCACGTGGAGGAGGCGGATGGATTAGCAGTGACAGAGCTACGAGCACCTATGATCTTGTTGAGCAGATGTTTTATCTGTATGTTCGAGTTGTCAAGGCCAAAGATCTTCCTACAAATCCTGTAACTGGAAATATTGACCCGTATATTGAAGTGAAGCTTGGAAACTACAGAGGAAAAACAAAGCATTTTGAGAAGAAAACTAACCCAGAGTGGAATCAGGTCTTTGCATTCTCCAAGGACAAGATTCAGTCTTCGGTTGTCGAAGTGTTCATTAGAGACCGTGAGATGGTTGGACGAGACGATTATATAGGGAAGGTAGTTTTCGACATGCATGAAGTGCCTACAAGGGTTCCACCGGACAGCCCTTTGGCACCTCAGTGGTATAGATTAGAGGACAGGCACAGGGATAGCAAAGTGAAAGGAGAGGTAATGCTTGCAGTTTGGATGGGAACTCAAGCTGATGAAGCCTTTCCTGAAGCTTGGCATTCAGACGCCGCAACAGTACAAGGAGAAGGTGTTTACAATGTTCGATCCAAAGTTTATGTATCACCAAAACTTTGGTATCTCAGAGTTAACGTGATTGAAGCTCAAGATGTCGAGCCCCTCGACAAAAGCCAATCACCACAGGTTTTTGTAAAGGCTCAAGTTGGAAACCAGATACTCAAAACAAAGCTATGCCCGATTCGCACGATCAATCCTACATGGAATGAAGATTTAATCTTTGTAGCAGCCGAGCCTTTTGAGGAACAGTTGGTGCTTACTGTAGAAAGTAAGGCAACCCCGGCAAAAGATGAAGTAACCGGTAGGTTAATTCTGCCCCTTCACATTTTCGAGAGACGATTGGATCACCGGCCTGTTCACTCTAAATGGTTTAACCTCGAAAGATTTGGGTTCGGTGTTCTGGAAGGAGACAAGAGACATGAGCTTAAGTTTTCAAGCAGAGTTCATCTAAGAGTTTGTCTTGAGGGTGCTTATCATGTACTAGATGAATCAACAATGTACATAAGCGACCAGCGACCAACAGCTAGGCAGCTATGGAAGAATCCTATTGGCATCCTTGAAGTGGGCATCCTAAGTGCACAAGGGCTTCTTCCAATGAAGCCAAAAGAAGGAGGAGGAACCACTGATGCTTATTGTGTAGCCAAGTATGGATTAAAGTGGGTTCGAACCAGAACAATCCTAGAAAACTTTAATCCAAAGTGGAACGAGCAATACACATGGGAGGTCTATGATCCTTGCACAGTGATCACACTAGGAGTTTTTGACAATTGCCATTTAGGTCCTGGTGGTGGAGCAAAGGGTGACTCGAGAATTGGAAAGGTAAGAATTCGGCTATCCACCCTAGAAACAGATCGAATATACACGCATTCTTACCCGCTTCTTGTTCTGCAACCATCTGGACTGAAAAAGATGGGAGAACTCCAACTAGCGGTTCGGTTCACCTGTCTATCACTGGCAAATATGATTTACCTATATGGGCATCCATTACTGCCAAAAATGCATTATTTGCATCCCTTCACTGTAAATCAGTTAGACAGTTTGCGATACCAGGCCATGAATATTGTAGCTGTAAGGCTCGGGCGAGCTGAGCCTCCGCTAAGGAAAGAAGTTGTGGAGTACATGCTGGATGTGGATTCCCACATGTGGAGCATGAGAAGAAGCAAAGCTAACTTCTTTCGGATTGTGTCGCTGTTTTCTGGTGTAATTTCAATGAGCAAGTGGCTTGGTGAAGTATGCACATGGAAGAACCCGGTCACTACTACCCTAGTACATGTTCTATTTTTCATATTGATCTGCTACCCGGAACTGATTCTGCCAACTATGTTCCTATACATGTTCTTGATTGGAATATGGAATTACCGGTTTCGACAAAGGCATCCTCCTCACATGGACACCAAACTATCATGTGCAGAAGTAGTACATCCAGATGAACTCGATGAGGAGTTTGACACTTTTCCTACATCAAAGATGCAAGACGTAGCACGAATGAGGTACGACAGGCTTCGAAGTGTTGCTGGGAGAATTCAAACAGTAGTTGGAGATATGGCAACACAAGGGGAGAGATTTCAGGCTCTGCTCAGTTGGAGAGACCCAAGAGCAACTAGTCTCTATGTTTTTTTCTGCTTTATTGCAGCTTTGGTGCTATACATAACACCTTTCAAGATAATTGCGCTGATCGCAGGCTTAGTTTGGCTGAGGCATCCTAGATTTCGAAGCAAGATGCCATCAGTTCCCAGCAATTTCTTCCGAAGATTGCCATCTCGAGCTGATAGCATGCTTTGAAAAGGAGAAACATGATGTGTTTTCTTCTATATTATTAATTTGTTTTGAACTTGTATAATGTTTCTGTAATCTGTTTCATTAAATCACTAGTTATTAATCTGTTTTTTGACTAAAATTGTGTGTGCTAATGCAATAAAGTAGCTAAGCTATGATGGCCTTTTGTTCTATTCTACAGTGCAGCCATTCAACTCTCTTTTTGAAGCTTTTCTGCTATAAAAACTAAATCATTTGACAATTCAAACATTCCAATCAACACAAATTGATTTCACTTTCAAGTACATGATTTTAAACAACTCAAATTCAAATATTGTATGAGACAAATTGAAGTTTAAACAAGGAATCACAGGGAACCAAAAGCAAACCAGAAGGGAGGGCTGTGGCTTCTTTCTTGCTTCCAAATACGTCTGTAAACCAACGGTGCTGTGCTCGGCGAACAATCCGTTGCAGGCGAGTATATGAACTCCACTCCAGTATTAATTCTTCAACTTCACTTATAATATGACTAAATTACTGATATCCATGTTCATCTCAAAATAAAAAATTATCATTTGATCTTGTTACCTCCAAATTAAATTACTCTCCTCGCCCCAGGAGTCCACTTTGTCTTTATCATATAATTTAAAAAAATTAATTATTATTTACGAATTTTGTAATTTTTTTTAATTTTTTTTATCATACCTCTATTTGATATAAGGTCTATTTATAATTTATTTTTAATTTATTCATTAGTGGATTTTAAATAAGAGTAATATAGAAAATTGAGTGTAAAAGTTTTTCTTTTTTTTGATAATGAGTATAAAAGTTAATTAACTTTTAGAAGTGGACAAAATCTTTAGGATAAAAATATTTCTTAAAGTGGACAACTCTATTATAACGGAGGTAGTATAATTTTATCACAAACTTTAAACATATCCGACATTTTTTTTTTTTTTATAAAAATATATAGTTTAAGGTCAAATGATTTATTAAGCCAATGAAATTATTATTATAGTCGACCCTTTAATAATTAATGCCCAATAAATTAATAATTATAATAATTAATAAAAATTTAATAAATCAATTTGAATATTACGTTTTATATGAAATCCGAAAAATTAATAATTATAATAATTAATAAAATTTTAATCAATACATGTATTAATTATTAAAAAGTCGACTATAATAATATCTTGTAAAATTTACTTGTAGCCTGTAGGGAATTTTTCTTTTTTTTTACAGCAGTAAGGGTTAAATGCAATCAACATAAAATAAATAGAATCCCCTTCCGCTGCTCATTTGTTCGTCGCTGCCGCTGTCAGTGCCGCGTTACATCATCTCGGTTTGAAATAAAAAATTGTGCATCACCTTCTCTTCATCTCAACAATACTCCGAATCGGCATAGAATGGAAGAAGAGTCAATAGAATTTGAAATTCCAAAGCCTATATTTAGAGACATAAGACGCTATTTTTGTGATTACTGTGGAATTTGCCGATCTAAAAAGTCTCTTCTCACTTCTCACATCCAAACCCACCATAAGGTTTCTCTTTTTTCTTTTATTTTTGTATGCATATTTATATGTTTTGTTAACACTTTTGTTTTTTTTTGATTGAATAGCGTTGTTGAACCCTTAGATCTTGTAAATATGTTGTTGGGTATTTGTGACTTTTCAATTTTTTCAGCAGTTATACTCATTTTTTGTTCTTTTTCCTACTGTTTAGCAAGAGCTAAGCAAGAAAATAAGTGATGAAAGTAAAGTGGAAACGAGTAATATTTGTGAAGAATGTGGTGTTAGTTTCAAAAAGCCTGCATATTTGAAACAACATATGCAAAGTCATTCACTTGAGGTATTTTTGTGTGATTCTCTTGTACTCTGTTTTACACCTTTAATTTTATTGTGGGTTTACTTTATTTTCAGCTTGTGAAGCTATTAAGAAGTAATAATTTTGCAGGATTATTAGAAAACAGCTGGTGTGATAGTGTGAAGCATTGGATCCCTCACTAAGAACTCCAAAATGCGAGAGGCTGGAAATTTTGAACTTGAATGGACCAGTATCAGGTTGGGAGACCTCCTGAGAAGCTCCGTCAAGCAGGCCTCAATCACGCGAGGTTTGACGAAATTTTCTAGCATGTAATAAATTATGCTTACTGTGTATGTGATTGTTGTGTTTAATGTTGATGTGTGGTTTGCGATTTTGCAGAGGCCATTTTCGTGTTCAGTTGACGACTGCCATGCCAGTTATAGAAGGAGAGACCATTTAACTCGCCACCTTCTTACTCATAACGGAAAACTCTTCAAGTGTCCTAGAGAGAATTGCAAGCGTGAGTTTGTTTTCAAAGGCAATGTGAAGAGGCATGTTGAAGAATTTCATAATAAGGGTTCTTCGACTGATGTTGGTGAAGATCAGTACGTTTGCCAGGAAAATGGGTGTGGAAAGGTGTTTAAATATTTGTCAAAGCTGCGAAAACATGAGGATTCTCATGGTAAGTTGCTTTTTTTTAATACTGCTGTGTTCCCACTCATCCTTAAAAAGGTTCACTTCCTATTCATGTATAATGTTGCTGAACACAGACACAAAAATAACGTGTGCATCAGTTTATGTTTGGATTTATAATTTTTTCATTTTGATGTTTCCTTAAGACTCGGAAAAAGTATGATTTCTATGGAAGTTTAGCAATTTGTTGATTTTCGTTGTTGTTTCTTTATGTAGTTAAATTGGATGCAGTGGAAGCTATCTGTCTAGAACCCGGCTGTATGAAACATTTTTCTAATAGTCAATGCCTTAGAGCCCATATCCAGTCGTGCCACAGATACATGACTTGCGAGATTTGTGGGACAAAGCAATTGAAAAAGAACATCAAGAGGCATCTACACACTCATGAACCAGGAAGCAAATCAACAGATCCAATTAAATGCCATTTTGAGAATTGTTGTCACGCATTTTCTAATGTGAGGTTTTTACTTTTGCCGGTATCATATGTTTGTTTTCTTGGTCGTTAATTGTGTAATATGGATTGAGTACATACCTTCATCTCAAAATATCTTTATATGTGCAGGAAACAAATCTTAATCAACACATTAAGGCTGTGCACCTTGAGGTTCGCCCATTTGTCTGTGGGTTTCCGGGATGTGATATGAGATTTTCATACAAACACGTCAGAGATAATCATGAAAAATCAGCCTGCCATGTGTATACTTCTGTAAGTAATGATCACAGATCTAATTCAAATCTGCTGTTTACTTGTTTATCATATAAGCTTCTATGTAAATGAATAAATGTCAGGATCTTAATTGATTATGGTTTTAGGGTGATTTTGAGGAGTCCGATGAGCAATTCAGGTCAAGGCCTCGAGGTGGGAGGAAGAGGAAATGTCCGTCAGTAGAAATGCTAATACGCAAGAGGGTTACAGCACCAGCCGATTTGGACGAGTGTTGCGCTCGGTTTCAGGCAATGGACAGTGAGGATCAGTCATGAGTCAACATTCCTGGACTGACCTGATCGAATCACTTGTTACTGATTCTTTCTGGATATTATGTATAGTTGTGTATGAAATGTATAGTGTTCCTCAGTATATTTTGCCTCCTGGTGCTCCATTATAAAGCTAAGGATCTGAACAGATTAATGTTCTCTATATGACCCTTTTGTATGGTGACTGATATTTTGAGTGATTTATTTAGTATTTAGACATAATTGTGTATTACAGTATTAACAGTAGTGCATTGTATTCTAGGGTTCTGATGTGTTATAAAGAAAATTAAATGTGATATTGAATTTCCAATTAACCAAACATAATCATGAACCGTGTTTG
Source organism: Mercurialis annua (assembly GCF_937616625.2). Taxonomy (NCBI): domain Eukaryota; kingdom Viridiplantae; phylum Streptophyta; class Magnoliopsida; order Malpighiales; family Euphorbiaceae; genus Mercurialis; species Mercurialis annua. Next base: position 24,458,246 of record NC_065573.1, on the reverse strand, counting down.
CGGATATAATTTATGTTTTATGTAAAACGGTAGCACGGAAACTTCAGTCAATCAATGTTTCCGTTTCGGGAAGGTGTTAAACACTTTACATGTCATACACGAAACTTCAGTTTTAACAAAGGAAATCTTGAAATAACGTTGTTTTGCCATGTCCGTGCTATCCACATGTACACTACAAATCACTTAATGTGGCCAACATATTATTGCAATTGCAAATACAAATAGCAATTAATTATCTTTTACGACTCCTTTTTCTTTTCATTTCATTCCCATCGATTTATATTTTCTTAATGGGCTCACTACATTTTCCCTTACCCGCCTGCTATTAGGAACTGATTTAGAAAAAAGAAAAGGGGACAATTCATCAAACATATGGCGTGCATAATATCATCCACCTCTTGTAGTTATGCTGCAACAACTGGGTCACCCGTCACTACTGAGTCACTCTCAACTCGTTCCTGCAAACCCAATTCACTCTCATGGGTATCCTCATTTCCCACTCTCAACATCTCCGCTACTAACAAAAACTGCACTTCTCCCTCTCCCATACATAACAAGGTGCTCACTTTCTCTTAAAATACCATCTTCATTTTTTTTGTTTGAACATAAATATTTTAATAATGAGCTTGTTATTCAAGTAGTTTAAGCCTCAATTGAAATTGATTCTCTATTTGACTATTTGTTTGGTGCCATGATTTTCGCGTTTAATGCGGTTCTAGGTTTAAGCTAATTTCAAAATGTTCGTTTTCCTTTGTATATTCAAAATTAGCGAGAAATTATGTTGTTAGTTAGCATTATGCGGTATTGTGAACATGTCTGGTAATATTTCATAGTAATTCTGATGACAGAAATATGTGGGTACTCATAGAAACTGCAAGGACCAATACCCTTCGAAGACAGTCCTATTATAAAATATGTCCTAGGCTGTGATTTTTGGTTATCTGTTAAGACTGAGAAGGTTAAAGTTCCTTATAAAACGAACAAGTTCGGTCCATAGATTGAAGACAGTGAAGGTGAATTAATAGTGCCTGGCAAAAAGTAACGGAAGTGAGGATTAGACTTAGTAGTCTTTAAGCTGGAGATAGGCACTACCACACTACAACCGACTTCTCTTCCATTCGAGGGATTAGAATAACTTGGCTTTCGTTGTTTTGGTCCTGTATTAACGTAATAATCCCAGTGAAGGCGACTTAAACACTTTCTAGCTGACATCCTTTGTTCGTGTCATTTCTTCTATACAACCATTGAGATTGTTTTGATTGGGAAATTGCAGACATTTGTCATGGAATAAATTTAATAAAGGGCTCACTCAGCACATAAAGGGATTCATGGCTGTTGCACGGTTAGAGGGTGCGTGGGCATGTTTGTATGCAGCCTTCCCCTTGCATTTTTGCAAAGAGGACTCTTTTCACATCTCAAACCTGTATCTTACATATAAGGTATTGGAACTCTCATGACAGAAAAGAACACTGAATATAATAGCATTCTCTCTTTGCAAGAGAGACAGGGATACGCCCTTAAATAGTGTTGACGCCAAAACTGTTTCAGTACAGTTTTAACGAGGGAGCATTTTTTAGATATAGGATGGGTCTGATGAGAAATAATATCAGAAGGTTTCTGAACAGAACTTTTGTCATCTTGTTTTCCTATGGGTGAACATGCACTATACAACTTATGTTACACATAAATTTATCGAGTTCTAGATAGGTTTCGACGTTTTGTTTCTGTTTCGAAAGTGTTTCTGAAACTATGAGATTTTATTTATTTATAACTTATTCTTATAAAATATGTCATTTCCCATTTCCTGTTTCAACGTTTCTCATTTCAGCATTTTCGTTGCCGTGCAACATAGTATAGAATACATTCCATACTTGTCTAGAAAAGTAAAACATAAAAGTAATAATTAATATGATTGTCTATAAAGTAAAGCTAGCTGCATATGCTGTTTTTCTTGAAAATCATTATCGTTGATTGTGCTTTATCGAGAATTTTGGCTTCCCCTAAATAATGTGTATTGGTGGAGATTGAAATGTTCTGAATATTAATCAAATGACTGTTTATAAGAAAATGAGATATAATGTTAGTTTGACATGTGTGCAGAATTCTTTTATTCAAGCGGCGTGGACGAGGAGATCTCGAGGAGAACTTGCAAAAAAAACTAATCGGAAATCATGGAAACAGAGGACGGACATGTATATGAGACCATTCTTACTGAATGTTTTCTTTTCAAAGAGATTCATCCATGCCAAAGTTATGCACAGAGGAACAAGCAAAGTGATATCAGTTGCTTCTACAAATGCCAAGGATCTTAGAAACACTTTACCATCACTTATAGATCACAGTGCTTGTAGAATCGCCGGGAAGCTTATCGCTGAGAGATCGAAAGACGCTGATGTATATGCAATCGCTTATGAACCTCGAAAGAATGAGCGAATCGATGGTAAGCTTGGGATTGTTATCGACACTATTAAGGAGAATGGGATTATATTTGTTTAAGCTTAATCCTTACTTTCTGTGGTAGCATCACTTGTTGTAAATCACATGGCAAGAACTAGTTGATATCTTTATGAACAGACTATGTAATTTAATAGTTTGATTTTAATTCATTATTTCTAAAATTACTATTGCAATCTTTTAGCAAATATCGAAATAATATTTTTAGCTTTTTCTTTTATCATCAAGTAAGTACTAACTAAACCAAAATAGATTTTCAATTTATAAATATATTTTTTCAATTTAGACTAACATATAGTATCTTCTCTATATATTTGTAAAATGTGCAAGTTTACTTGCACCATTTAAAAATAGGTCTAATCATTTAAAAATACTCCAACTTTTTGATTTTTTTTGTTTATGGCCACATCTTTTAAAATGTCCAATTTTAGTTGACTTTTCAATTTTCACTTTCAGTTGTACAAATTGAAGTAGAGAGAAAAATTCAAATTAATCTCTCATATTGCTTCATTTTTAATATTGTAACAAAAATGCAAATTAGAACAATGTGAAGTAATTAATATACACGTAATTTGAACTTTTTTCCACTTCAATTTGAACAAATGGCTATAATTGAAAGTGAAAATTAAAAAACGGGCTAAAATTGAAAAATTTGAAAGATGTGGCTATAAACGAAAAAAATCGGAAAGATGGAATATTTTTAGATGATTAAGTCTAAAAATATCGAGGGTCCAAGCGATAAAGAAAAAACTAAAAAAGGTTCTTTACTTTCTCATTGAATTTTTTTTATACCTTTAGCCAAAAAGAAAAACTAAAACTTATTTTGAATATATTTTTACAAAATAAATTATTAATTTTAAAAAGAAATATTGAACTAATAGATTATATATATACAAAAAAAATATCACTTTTTTTTTCTTAAGCAAATTACTCTAAACCCCTCAGATGTCATAATTCACATTTTTATCTTTTTATTTGAAAATCAAACGATATAGTTTTTTATTTTTGTTTTCATCAACAATTTAGTCTACCCGTTCATTTTTAATGTTAGTTAACCGAGTCAAAAGATTTAGGATTAAATTAATTTTCAAATATGAGGGATGAAATTTTTGACAGAAATTAAAGTGAAAGATCATATAATTTTTTTGAAATTTGTTTTTAATTTTGTCTTCTGATTTTGTTGACTAACATAAAATATGGATGTAAAGACTAAATTTTGATAAAAATAAAAGTGAAAAATCATATCGTTTGATTTTCAAACAGAAAAGACGAAAATGACAATTATGACATATGTAGAAGGTATTGTAGTAATATGCTCTTTTTCTTTCATGAAAAATGAATCTCTATACATTTTAGGCCAAATACCGTAAAAATGTCAAACTTTTCACAAAAGTTTCACAAAAGTCATGACCTTTCAATTTTGTCGATTTTGGCCAAAAAAATGATTATTTGGTTTCACAAAAGTCCTGACCTTTCAATTTTGTCGATTTTGGCCAAAAATGGATTATTTGGTTTCACAAAAGTCCTGAACTTTTAATATATATGCATGCCACATAGGCGCCACATAGGCAAATTGAAATTAAATTGAGAGTTGGTCACAATTGAAACCAAATAATATATTTTTGGCCAAAATCGACAAAATTGAAAGGTCAGGATTTTTGTGAAATTTTTATAAAAGATTTGGCCTTTTTAACAATATTTGGCCTACTTTTTATAACTATATATATGAGCCCTTTCTCTTTCTACATCAATTAATCTTAGACCTGCACGTGAAAGAAGATGTTCATTGAAAATTTGAAAGGCGACATGTATAAAATGTATGCTTGTTGAAAGCAATTTCTTGTAAAGTTCAAATAAAGCATGAATTTAAATTTGCATATAAGGATTGAATGATAACATTATTGTCAAAGTAGATAGCTTCAATCAATGCCATTCATGTTAAATGCTAAATTTCTCTACTTCTACTTTTCATCAAAACCTAATTTTTTAGAGTTCATAATGTCGCCTATTTTGTACGGATTCAGAAATATAGAGGATTAATAAATAGATCCCTGCGTGGATTTGTTCCTTTTGAATGACCGGAAATTTTTCGATCATCATAAATCAGAGATGATGACAGAAAAATTTTCCGGCGTATGGTGGCGATGGCGATTGGTTGGTTCGATGGTGGATAGGTTGACCAAATGGTTTGGGTTAGATTGAGTTGGGTTGAATTTTTTTCTAGATTTTTTTAAAGAATGTCAGTTGATCAAAAAAGACGGCACCATGAGTATTATCATGCTCAGGGGGTTTAGCGAGTGCCCCCATAAAAATCAGGTGGATTTGTGATCCTTTTTAAGGAGCTTTTATGATCGAACTCTTAAAAATTAGGGGCCATGAGTGATTATTAGCCGAGTTCATGTTATTATAGTTATGATAAATAATTATAAAGTAACCAACGAGTTATAACTCAGCATTCTGCTTAGATCGTGAGTTTAATTTCTCCCACACATACTTTCCTTTCTCAATTATTAAAAAAACTATAAAGTATATGATTATTTATTAATATATATTATAGTTAATACTATAAATAAGGTGAATCATATAATATATATTATTTAAAATGTAAAGTATCTTTTAAAATAAACATTATTTATAAGATTATTTAAATATAACTATTAAGATAATTATTTTTAATTTGATATAACTTATAACAATCATATTATTTAAACATAATATTAATAAAATTATACATTATATAAAAATTAAATGTTAACAAAAATAGTTTTATTTTTAAGATTATTAAATTATAGTGTTTTTACTGTAAAATGCACTTCTTGTGCGAAAGCTTAGTGTTGTTTAGTTGCCACTTCTTGTGGCTTTTTATAAAATTATACTTTCATCAAAAAAACTTTTAAATTATTAATTATATTTTAATAATTATAACTTTAATTTTACCAACATTATAGGTCATTAAGTAAATTTGTATGAAAAATTACTTACAAAGGTGATGAGTCTCTTCTTATTTTTATCATGTCATTAATATCCGTTTGAAAAAAAATATAAAGTTTGTAAATTTTAAAACATGATAAGTAGATTTCTTTTGAAAATTATTTAATAATATTCCGTTATTAGTAAAATTAAATAACTACCGAACTACTATAAGATTTTAAAGATAAATAAGTATTTATAAGAACATTATAGCTTTGATAAGACAAAACAATTTTAATTATATTCATAATTTTGATTTTTTTTTTAATTACTTTGATTAATTTATCAAATATATCTCTTAGAAAAGATATTATTATTCTAGTTTTGCAAATTGAGATTACGACATATTCAGATCCAAATTTTAGTTATTTTTCAAATTTGTTTTTATAATTTTTTTGATTACGTAAAATAATATTGATCTTTAATTCTAGTTTAAAATGAGTCATTTGGATTTAAAATGAGAATTATGTGCTCGAAAATAGGTTTAAATTGAGGATTAAATATTTATATTGATTTATAAAATTGGCGAACCAAAATATCCAAATTATATATTAGTAATATATTTAATAAAATGATCAAAATTATGAAAATAAAATAATATTTTACAATTATTTGTAATGAGTGATTATCACCATTCAACGGTTGTGTTATTTCATTTTTACAACTAGCCAATAAGTATTTGCAATATTAAAATATCTAATTATTTCTTATTTTTTATTAAATGTTCTGATATTATAAATGCCTTATTAATTTTTATACAAATAACTTGACACAACCGTCTTTAAATAATTATTTTTAACCGTGAATTTGCTCATATCGCATTGAAGAGGAAAACTCAAAAAAGAGAAACACACAAAGCAAAAAGCAAAAAGCTTGTAAATTAGTGAGTTTAATTGTAAACAAAAAGCAAATGCATGCAGACACACAAAATAAGCCAAATGGACGTGTAAGTTTCAAAAGATCCAACACCCGGCTTCTCAATCCTCTCTCTAACAATTTTAGTTTTTGTCTTACTCTTACAAACACAAACAAAAATTTACTTAATTTCATCATCTTTTTCTTCTTCCTTTCTCCATTTTTAATCTCTTCAGCTGATCTTCTACCACTACATTAATATCTAGTCAAGAATGGCTGCCATTGGATTCAGTTTCTGAGCCTGTTAATTAATCCATCACATATTAAAAACAAAGAAACAAAGCTCTACTGCTTTTAAGTTTAATCTACCTTTTGTCTATCTATACATATCTGATCTGATCATCTGTAGAAAGTAATCAAAAGAAATAATATAATTTCATCCATTTAATAATTGAGAGAGAACTGAGATATATATTGTGAGGATTCTTATAAAATTCTACTAATTAATTAATGAACTAGGGTTTCTTTTTCTGTTATTCTTGACGTGGACGACCCAACCACAGAGAACTTAAAGCTCGAAGACGATGGAAATACTCAGCAATCGCCAGAAAACACCTCGCAGCTTGCCGGGTTGTCAGTATTTGATGCAGCCGATGAAGGGTCTGGTGCCGCAAATTATCTGCCTGTAAGTTCAGTTTCTACATTAATACACATCACTATCGTTCTATTTATTGCACAATTATTACATTCAGTTTACACTCAGAAAATTACACCAATCAACCATATCCTAATAGTCAAAACATTATGTTTGAAATTACCCTTAATTTTAATTTGATTCTGAAATTTCAATTCGTATCAAAAAATTATCGTAAATTTAATTTACATTTAACACAATAGCACTTAGACAAATTCAAACAAATTGACATTCGAAGATGAGAGTTTTATTTCAAATATCATCTTATATATCACTAATCAGATTGAATTTCTCTAAAGACCATTGTATGAAAAATATATATTAAATTTTTGGTAAATTTGATACAAATAAAAGTTTCAATATCAAATTAGAGTTAAAGCTGATAACTTAGTAGCATACGGACATCCGAAGTAAGAGTATTATCATGCAATTATCATATTCCATGTTAGCATCAATCGGTTAGATCTGAATCTGTCTAAAGACTATTTTCTGAAATACTATGTATTAAATTTATGGAATTAAAGTTTTGATATCAAATTGGAACTAAAGGCAAAAGTTTAGTTCCATATAGGTTGATAACCCTCATAAATTATATATGAATTAGATGGTGGTGCTATAAAAATAAAATGTGAAAAAATAATAATTAGGAAACTTGAATGTAAGTGCTAATGTTAGAATTGTACGCAACACATGATACATTAGATTATACATAATTAATTGACTTTTAAGAGCAACATTAAGAATAAATGGGTCTTGAATGTTTAACATATATTTTAATGGTTATCTACCAAGACTTTTATGAAATTTATGGGGTTTCATTTTCAAATGGGCTATAGGAAGAAAGATTTTAGAAAGAGAAATGTGGGCTGTTTTCTTCTACCATCTCACTGTCACTTAGTAATATGTCTTGAACTTTGACAGGGAACAGAACCATATTAGAAATAAAAACAAATATTTGGGAACTTTTATGTATACCTAATTTCCTTGAATTCATCAAGTCCTTCTCTTTTCCCAGTTTCTATAGGTGCTTGATGTTACATTTAGACCAACCAAATGTTAATTATTTGAGTGCACAAGGGTAGGGATGTGCACTCGGTAACCGAACTAAAATTTTCTATATTTAATATCGAACCGAATTTAAATTTAACGAAATTAATATTAGAATTAAACACAATCATTTGTTTTTTTAGTTCAACTATATATCTGTCAAAAATAGAACGGAACTTAAAAATTAATTTGTTTTTATTGTATGCAACCAAATTGAATTTATCGATTTCGGTTTCATTTGACCTAGCCTGACAAATGGGTGACTATTGCTATGATTTCCATGACTTTCTACATTGTAATTTCATATACTTAATACTTTGCTAGGGTAAAAATCTAATAGGAAATGTTCAAGAATAAGGACCAATTCTACTTGTAAATTTTCAGAGGATTGTGTTAACATTTCAACAATTAACTCTACCTAAGCCAACTAAAAGATTTTAGTTTGTGGAAATTAACTATTAGCAATATTACATATGATAAAATGCATATATATAATATTTTTGGTCAAATTTAACATGCTTAATGGGATAAACTTAATTGTTATGCTAGTGAATTAATAAATATGTTATTTACATTAAATCTAATCGAGGAAAAGGGTATCGGAAGCAAGCACTTACTAACCAAAGATTCGAACCTCAAGCGGATATCAAACAATCCACTTATCCAAAAATAAATGAACTATAAATCATATTTTTTTTTATCTTAACATATTTTTATATGTAAATATTTATAAAAGTTTAAACGTTAAGAAACAAAAATTTAGTTTATTTTATACATGTTCGAACTCCATTTTTTTTTTAATTTATGTAAGGTTTGTAAATATGTTTTAGATACAGTTTTAACAGTCAAAAAGGAAGTTATGGAGAATGGACTATATTTGTCGTTTTAAGTCAAACGGTTACGACTCTTACATCATAAAAACATGGGCTTATGATCAACTGTTTTTTTATGGATGTGGATCTCTATAAAATTATGTTTGTGGGTCCACATTTCTAACACTCTGCCACGTCTACCTAATCACTCTAATAATTACCGATCTGTCTTGCTATTCTAAACAAATTCCCTAATTATTTGAACATACACCCTACTATATAACCTAGGCAGTGGGTTGGATTATTGATTAGACTAATGATATTAATTACATTTTCAGATCAAGATTGATGTTACAATATTCCCCTATTAATTAGACTAGTATGCCTAAAGATTTAAAATTCATATAGAGTTCACTTGTATGAGAAGATTAATTCATTTTAGTCAAACACTTTTAATTGATTTTAATTTTGACAATGAATTTTAAAATTATAAAAAACAACTATCAATTTTTTTCTTTTTTAATTTCGCATCATATTAAGTCTATGTAACAACCAAATCTCTCCACACCATAAAACAATAAATTATTCTTCTTACACCAAAATAAATAAAATAAAAATTTAATGCTCGTGTAAATTTAACTTTAGTATAAATATAAGAGAAAATATAACATGTCAAGACCCAATAGCCATATGTAAATTCAATTTCACAAAAAAAACCAATAAAAAAATATTATTTTAGTTATAATTTTGAAATTTAGCAAACAAATTAAAAAGAAGTTACATTTTTATGATTAAAATAAAATAAAATAAATTTTAATGATCATAAAAATGTATTTTTTTTACAGAAAATAGTCACTATTATTTGAGTGAGATAAAAAGAATCAGTTTTTATATATTTATGGCAAGTTAAACTATATGGTACAGTGGTTCATTGAAATCCTAGGTACAAGGGTCACTTTCAGAAATTATTTATAAACCAACAATTAATGTTTTTGTATTTTGAGTTTATATAACCCAGCATTTCCCTTAGATGTTTATATACTTGTTTGACTATACAACCATAGACATGGTTCATGTCTTTGGGGGTAGGTTTATTCCTATTCGGATCCTACACGTGTATATTAAAACCCTAAATTAATTTATCACTAAATAATACTAATGTCAACTTATAAAAATAAAAATAAAAAAAGTAAAAGCATATATACCTGTCTAACAAAACCTTCAAGTGTAGAAAGCTTGTTCATGGCTAGAGCCATCTGGGCCATGTAGTTAGCCATGTTAGGAGGGCAGCTCAGTGAATCAGAAGCAATTGTATCTGATAAAGATTGATTTAGAGCTTCTAATCCTTGTGATAATGCTTCTTCTGCTTCTTGTGTTGATTGCTGCAATCCACATATTCCTAATATTTGTTGCTCTGTTAAGGGCTCTATTTGGTTCAAGATAACCTGCAATTTTTAATCGAAGTCAGAATAGATATTACAATAATCAAAGGGGTACTTTTTTGTTTTGCCATTTTCCTAAAAAAAATCATCAATTTTGCTATATTTTCCAATTTTATTTTCAATTGTATCCATTTTTTTCTTCAAATTGAACATTTTTCACTTTGAAAAAGGATCAGATATATCATTCATATTTGATACACAACCTAAATAAGCCCTTAGTATTTTAAAAAATACTAAAAATTGATTTGAAACTTTTTCAAGCAAAAAACCACCAACTTTAAAAATATATAAAATTGAAAGTGAAAATAAAAAAAATGGAGTAAAATTAACAATTTTGAAAATTTGAGATATAAATGAAGGACGTTGAAATATAAAATATTTTTAGATGATTAAGCTTTTTAAAGAATAAGAGTGTACCTGATCAATTTAGGTCAAATTTTACTTGACCAGACAGATTGCCACGGAAGTAAAATTTCGACATGAATTGATAAGATATAACCTCTCATTGTATAAAAAGTGAATATTGAATTACCAAAATTCAACAAACTGAACATGGATAATTGTTCTGTAAAAGTAATATATATACTACTCAACCTAAATAAAAAGAAAAGAATCAATAGCTTAGTTGTCTTAATCATATTTCCATTTCTTATGCGTTGATTAATGCATAAAATAATATATGTTTGTGAATGTTTGGTGAAAGTTGCGAAAAACATTGAAACCATAATGAAGTAGAGACCAAAAGAAACCATGAAAAGAGAAAAAAAGAATCGTGCAATTGTATCCAAACCAATGTTTTGAATTTGCATGCCAATTGTAAGCAGAAGTTGGATTAGCAGACATGAACTTTTTTGGCTTGACATCTTACTCTACCCTTTAGTAGAAAAAAGATTGAGGATTCGATCGTCATTCATTGATTTTCATCTTCTTATATATATTGCTATATCTTCTTTGAAATTCTACCAACAAGTTGCACCATGCAATTATAACGTACTATATGTCTCGTGCACTATTTCATAATCATATACTACATTATTTTTTGCTTATTTTCTTTCTGCCATAACTCCCAATTTTTATAGGATTATATATTATCAATAAAGCTCATTTGTTTGTAACTTTTATGTATTTATTTTTAAGGAAAAATAACTTTTTATGTCTATAATTGATAAATTATGATGAATATTTCAAATATATCCTGAATAGAATACTTAGATAGTTTGGTCCTATAATTTTTAGGTTTTATGTCAATTATATCCAAAGGATAAACAAAAAAAGTTGAAAGATTTAATTAATAAAAATAAGATATATATACAAATCAATATATGAAATTATTTTTTATAATCAATTAGTGTATATTTGGAGAAAATGTTTATAATTTTTATAATAATGTAAATTTTAATAATAATATACAGACTTTGATAATATTAGATAGATAAGTTTTCCTTCAATTATGGACTGAATTATTATTCATCAAAAAATAATAAGTTAAGAAATTAAAATATATATATTTTTTTATCAATTATACCCTTTATAATTTTTTTATTTACTACTTGAATAAAATTGACACAATTGTAAAATGTTAGACCAAACTGTCCAAATATTTTTTATAAATTGATTATAGTTTTAGATATAAAAATTCATTTTTCCAATTCAAGATTTAACAGTTTTGAAAAAAATAATTATTTTTTATGTGTCAATTTTATTGGAAAAATAATTTAATTAAATCCCAAAAAGTTTATTAATCAAATTAAAAAAGAAAATTATTTATTAGTTGTCTTCAACTAGTTTTACACTTAATAATGCAAGCAAGCTTCTGTCATTTTCTTGTCACATATATTAGGGTAACACTTTTTGCAATAGCTAAGTACTGGAATTAAAATTAGGTAACTTTTTGGTTGATCGGAAAATGAAGAAGAGGTATATACCTTGATGAGCTCAGATGGCCGGAAACCTCCCATCCACATGAAGCAACGCTCGGCCGGAGTTTTCCACATACCAGAAACAAGATGAAAAACATCCGTTTTGGCAACCATTGTTTTGAGGTTCATAACCTCATCATAATGAGCTAAGCAATTATCCACAAATAGCCTCAGCTCATTTTCCGGTAAATGCTCTTGCACCGCTGCCCGTAGCTCACATGTTAGCCGATGATGCTCCTCTACCCATCTTGCGTACTCCATGTCAAACACAGCAGCATCTAACCAATACATATGCCAAGTTTAAAATTAATTTTTAGAATTTTTTTCCGAAAAATTTAAAACGACGAAATATAGTACCCGATAAGTCTTCGTAAAAGATGAGTTATATATACCTGAGCTGATATTGTTAATACCTACGGGTAGACCTTGATCTCCTCCTAAAAGACCTCCACCACCACCACCTCCACCGAAGAAAAGACCCTAATTGAGCCAAACAAAAAAAGATCAGATCATGAAATAAGAACATGTTATTATGTATAAAACCTAACAAAAATGAACTGAAAAAACTTACTTGAGTTCTAGCTCTTTGTAATTCTTGTTCAATTTGGGTTAGCCTAATTCTACTTGACTCTAGCTGCTGAACATAAGCCTGCAATCATTAACCAAGGAAATGGAAACAAAACCCATCATTTTATGCGTTGAATTACTAAAGTTTTAAAACAGTAAAAAATAATAACAAAAATGATTGGAATGGACTTATAATTAACCTTTTTTCTTAGTCTACTTTTTCTTGCTGCCTCTCTATTCTGAGCAAGTCTTCTCAATGTCTACATATAAATAATTTAATCAAGCCAAAATATTTCAATAATAAGAACAAGAAATTAAAACAAATAATTAAGAAATGTAAAATATATAATTTACCTTTGGGTCAGGTGTTTTAGGTCCTTCTTGCTCTGAACTTGAAGTTGTTGGACCTTTACGGGCTCCTTCACGCTGCCATGATAAAAACAAGAGTCAAATTTTATAATAATTCAACTTGTAATTAATAATCTACAGAATCTCAGTTTTCCATTAATTTATAGTATAGACTTTTTGTTATATGTGGTTCTTGATTTATTTAATTATTGCTTAATAATTTTTCAACATTAATTATTTAAAGTAGTAGCTAGTACCTTAATTGATTTAGCTGGTTCAGGAGCAGATACAATATTATCATCTCTTATGTTGGCCAACTCCATGGACGGCTCTGATGGTCTCTTTGAACCACTAGTTGCTGAAGAAACTAACCTTGGAGTATTAGTCTACCAAATCCAAAACAAACCCATTAGTTTTATTATTATTAAAAAATGATTAGGTTAAATAACCCATAGAACAAGAAAACAAGAATCATAATTATAATATTAAGTTAATTAACGGTTTGGTAATTAGAGTTTAATTATCATATATACCTTTGTTGATGATGGCTCTACTACATGCATAGGCTGAGATGGAAAAATGTTGAGAGTTGGAGGTCTCATTCCACCACTACTACTACTCTCTGCAACAAATTAAACCCTCAAATTTTTTAATTAATCTTGAACAAAATATATATGATTAATTATAGCAAGAAACCCTTACCCTATTTTAGAAAAAGTTTGATATTATAAAGTTATGAAAGAAATTCATGTTTGTTAGATGTCATGGTCCAATCTCCAAACAAAAAGAAACCAAGAAAATAAAATTGAAAACTTTTTTGTTAATTCTTGAAATTGGAAAAAGGAAATTTTCTTTTTGTATGTGAATTTTCTTTCTATCTGCTGCAAGGATCTGGTCAAAGAAAGTACCAACAGGAAGCAGATTTGATCAGTTGGACATGCTATACCTGTGACCCCCCAAAAAAACAAATTTCCAAAGAGAATCTCCCCAACACAAACACAAAAGTAAAAAAAAAAAAGAACAAAAGAAAATCAAAGATATAGAGCTAGAGAGAGAAGCTAGAGAGAGAAGTTAGAGGTGATTGTTATACGTCTTTGATCTTGAACAGTGGAAGGATCTTGACCATCAAGATAAAGAAATAGGGCTTGATCCAATTCTCCCAAGTCATAAGCTCCCGCATCCTTGCTTCTGCTCACAGTACCAAACCAATTAAATCTCTTTTGCATAACATAAAAAGTTGAACAGTATTGTATATAGGGTTCTTGATTGTTGTTGGTTATTAGTGGTGAAGAAAATTACATGAAGCTCCCTGCAGGGATGGAGGATGATGATGATGATTGCATCATTCCATAAGGAATTTGCTGATGATCATGGTGATGCTGTTCTTGATGATGATGATGATGATGCTGATGATGGTGATTTTGTATTTGTTGCTGTTGTATTTGATGTTGTTGTTGCTGATGATGGTCTAGTTGATGAGCTGAGTGATGATTGATGACTTTATTATTACTAGTAGCCATGAAAGAACTCTCAAAAAGCAGCTTTTTTGAGTCTTGTTCTTGATTTTCTTCTTGTTTTTCTACTACTACTACACCTTCTCCAAATGCCCATGAAAACCCCATTAATTATATAACCGCTTTCTTCTTTTAATTCCTCCTTTCAAGATCATCATCATCTACTTTTTTTTTTTACTTCACATATAGAACAGACCAAGATAAGAAAAAAAATAGAGAGAGAAAATGAGGAATGGTTGAATTATAACAAAAATAAACTAAACTATTATATCTATCTTCTAATATTTAAAAATTAGACTGACTTTTTATACACTAAAAAAATTAAAATATAAAGCGGTCTTAAGGTACCTTGTTAGGGTAGGAAGAAAAATAAAAAATGAGAAAAACCAGAAGACCTAGATAAGTTGGCTTGCCAAAGTTTTTTCTTAGCAGATTTGACAAAATGACGGAAATGCCCTTGAGGCTGTTGTAAGAAGTTTACTGTTTGACATTTCCATGCAAACTTACACGTAGACAGTGAGGCGGCTATGCTTTCATTACCATTGGCTTTTTCCCTTTTATTATATTTTGAAGGAAATTTTTTATTTTTCCCTGTCCCCTGTATTCTTCTGGTGCATTCTTTGTTTATATATTTTCTGGTACAATTAAATGATTTTCTAAAAACGTAACTGAGAATTTAATCTTTTTATTATTTAGTTAATAGCTAATCAATTTCTTGTATGTGGAAAGTAAGTAAGAACTTGTCTTAAATTAAAAAAAACTCCCTCTAGAAAAGTTAAGCGGTGCTCTACTAACTTAAAATTGAAACTTTTTTTAAGTCTCGCTTGGGTCGTTTTATAGCAATTTCTGAGAAGTATAGTTCCTGAGAAATTAACTTCTCAGTAAATTGATAAATATTGTTTGTGTTAATTTTTATTTACCGGAAAGTACGAAACTAATTTTTAATTAAAAGATAAAAATGTCTTATGATAATTTTTCTATAAATTTAAAAAGAAAAAAAAAGAAAAAATTAAGGTTAAATTAGAAAAATACAATAAAAGTGTTAGGGAAGTTCTACTTCATTGGGTTTTATTAAGGAAGTTACTTTCCTAATCAAAGGGAAGTCAAACATCCAACTTCCCGGGAAATAGAATGTATAAATTGAACCAAGTAAAAAATATTTGCTACTTCCCGGAATATAGAACGTATAAATTGAAACCGAATTTTTTGATTTAGATAAAAAAATCAACTCATCACCAACCATATCTCCACAATTTCAGTTGTTTTAATTTTAGTTGAATAAATCTACTCCATTTTTAAAATTTTGCATATTTTTGATATGTTTAATATTGTTATTTTTAGTTAAAATGAGTGAATTTTTGAATCGATAAAGTGTTTAGCAATGCACAGAAGATCCAGTAACATTCTTTTGCTATTGCAAGAGATCAAGATTTTTCATGATGACAGGTAAAAGGTTGTTCTTGCGAGCGGAAGACCTCGATTGCGCTTACAAAACAAGTACAAAGCTGCATATTTTTAAAGTCTCAAAAAATTTTATCAAAAAAAAACAAAGTCTTAAAAATACCTCCGAAAACTTGAAAAATCCAAAGGCGAGTTTGAAATTCTCTGTTGATATCTATTTCGGCCAAGAGGGTATAAAAAGGCCTCTTTTTTATTAGCCACAATATCTTATATTTTCTCTTTTTTAGCAAACGCCCTAGTTTTTTAAGAACTCTTATTTTTTTTAGATTAGTTAGTTTTAATTATTTGTAATCAATATTTTCTGGATCAAGGCTTCAATTGAAGGTGTCAACTCTATTGAGTATTTATTCTCTCTTTGATGATGTCTTCTCTTATTATGTTGTTTGTTTTTGATTTTACCATGAGTAGCTAGACCCCTTGATTGGGGGCAACATGATGTATGTCTGATTGATTGTTATTGATGTTTTGTTAGTTGGTTTGGGTTTATATGTTTTTTGTTTATGCTTAATGATATGTGTTGGACTAAGTCTCATTTGAACTCTAATTTTGAGTTTGATATTCAATTTAAAGAGTCTAATCATGTTTATTAGTGTGTAGGGACATATAAAAACCATCCCGGATCGAATCGGAGCTTTCTGGTAGAATCGAAAAATCGGATTTCCCACTAGTTCCAGTAGGTTTTTGCGCCAAGATGCCTCAAGCATCACAGGCGAGATCCATTAATCTCGGGCGCGACAAACCACATCGCGGGCGCGATATACCATGCATCCAAACACCTTTGGCTCATCAAGTGTATCGTGGGCGCTACATATGCATCACGGGCGCGATGAATATGACCGTTGAAGGTCCAACGGCTATTTCAAAGCCATCCATCAGTTGCTTGACAAGTGGCCTTCAACCATTGGCTGAAATCCTGACATTGTGTTTTATTCAAGATTTAATATTACAATTTATTAATTTTTCGACTCTTAAAATTAAAAATTCAAATCTGATTAGGAATATTATTAATCTATACTATATATAAAAGCACGAATGGGGGGGGACAGGCACTTTTACCTAATAGCCCTTTCTAATTTATTAGTTAATTAGGTGTTTTAGTAATTTGCTATATTTAACTAAAAAGTAGCTACTTTTTAATATTTACAGCATTAATTAATAATTAAAAATAGATTATTATTAGAGTCCTAATTAAAACACTAATATGAATCTCTCTTTATCTAAATTATAGTCTAAAATATAGACTCGAAGTTGAATTATATATTCCCAAACTATGGGTTTTGTCACTCGGATAATTATGGCAAGTAAGTAATTGTGAAGACTATATATATTAGTAATTGATCCAGTTGCCAATTGCACGAATTCAACAATTTAAAATTTGAAGGTGTTGTCCAAACACAAACTTTGGTGTGCATCTATAATTTAAAAAATTAAAGACTCATAATATAGACCATCAGAAAACTCTTTTGAACGAACACTTTCCTTAAAAAGAAAAACAAGTACAAAGCTGCATATTTTTAAAGTCTCAAAAATTTTTATCAAAAAAAAACAAAGTCTCAAAAATACCTCCGAAAACTTGAAAAATCCAAAGGCGAGTTTGAAATTCTCTGTTGATATCTATTTCGGCCAAGAGGGTATAAAAAGGCCTCTTTTTTATTAGCCACAATATCTTATATTTTCTCTTTTTTAGCAAACGCCCTAGTTTTTTAAGAACTCTATTTCTTTTAGATTAGTTAGTTTTAATTATTTGTAATCAATATTTTCTGGATCAAGGCTTCAATTGAAGGTGTCAACTCTATTGAGTATTTATTCTCTCTTTGATGATGTCTTCTCTTATTATGTTGTTTGTTTTTGATTTTACCATGAGTAGCTAGACCCCTTGATTGGGGGCAACATGATGTATGTCTGATTGATTGTTATTGATGTTTTGTTAGTTGGTTTGGGTTTATATGTTTTTTGTTTATGCTTAATGATATGTGTTGGACTAAGTCTCATTTGAACTCTAATTTTGAGTTTGATATTCAATTTAAAGAGTCTAATCATGTTTATTAGTGTGTAGGGACATATAGAAACCATCCCGGATCGAATCGGAGCTTTCTGGTAGAATCGAAAAATCGGATTTCCCACTAGTTCCAGTAGGTTTTTGCGCCAAGATGCCTCAAGCATCACAGGCGAGATCCATTAATCTCGGGCGCGACAAACCACATCGCGGGCGCGATATACCATGCATCCAAACACCTTTGGCTCATCACGTGTATCGTGGGCGCTACATATGCATCACGGGCGCGATGAATATGACCGTTGAAGGTCCAACGGCTATTTCAAAGCCATCCATCAGTTGCTTGACAAGTGGCCTTCAACCATTGGCTGAAATCCTGACATTGTATTTTATTCAAGATTTAATATTACAATTTATTAATTTTTCGACTCTTAAAATTAAAAATTCAAATCTGATTAGGAATATTATTAATCTATACTATATATAAAAGCACGAATGGGGGGGGACATGCACTTTTACCTAATAGCCCTTTCTAATTTATTAGTTAATTAGGTGTTTTAGTAATTTGCTATATTTAACTAAAAAGTAGCTACTTTTTAATATTTACAGCATTAATTAATAATTAAAAATAGATTATTATTAGAGTCTTAATTAAAACACTAATATGAATCTCTCTTTATCTAAATTATAGTCTAAAATATAGACTCGAAGTTGAATTATATATTCCCAAACTATGGGTTTTGTCACTCGGATAATTATGGCAAGTAAGTAATTGTGAAGACTATATATATTAGTAATTGATCCAGTTGCCAATTGCACGAATTCAACAATTTAAAATTTGAAGGTGTTGTCCAAACACAAACTTTGGTGTGCATCTATAATTTAAAAAATTAAAGACTCATAATATAGACCATCAGAAAACTCTTTTGAACGAACACTTTCCTTAAAAAGAAAAACAAGTACAAAGCTGCATATTTTTAAAGTCTCAAAAATACCTCCGAAAACTTGAAAAATCCAAAGGCGAGTTTGAAATTCTCTGTTGATATCTATTTCGGCCAAGAGGGTATAAAAAAGGCCTCTTTTTTATTAGCCACAATATCTTATATTTTCTCTTTTTTAGCAAACGCCCTAGTTTTTTAAGAACTCTTATTTCTTTTAGATTAGTTAGTTTTAATTATTTGTAATCAATATTTTCTGGATCAAGGCTTCAATTGAAGGTGTCAACTCTATTGAGTATTTATTCTCTCTTTGATGATGTCTTCTCTTATTATGTTGTTTGTTTTTGATTTTACCATGAGTAGCTAGACCCCTTGATTGGGGGCAACATGATGTATGTCTGATTGATTGTTATTGATGTTTTGTTAGTTGGTTTGGGTTTATATGTTTTTTGTTTATGCTTAATGATATGTGTTGGACTAAGTCTCATTTGAACTCTAATTTTGAGTTTGATATTCAATTTAAAGAGTCTAATCATGTTTATTAGTGTGTAGGGACATATAGAAACCATCCCGGATCGAATCGGAGCTTTCTGGTAGAATCGAAAAATCGGATTTCCCACTAGTTCCAGTAGGTTTTTGCGCCAAGATGCCTCAAGCATCACAGGCGAGATCCATTAATCTCGGGCGCGACAAACCACATCGCGGGCGCGATATACCATGCATCCAAACACCTTTGGCTCATCAAGTGTATCGTGGGCGCTACATATGCATCACGGGCGCGATGAATATGACCGTTGAAGGTCCAACGGCTATTTCAAAGCCATCCATCAGTTGCTTGACAAGTGGCCTTCAACCATTGGCTGAAATCCTGACATTGTGTTTTATTCAAGATTTAATATTACAATTTATTAATTTTTCGACTCTTAAAATTAAAAATTCAAATCTGATTAGGAATATTATTAATCTATACTATATATAAAAGCACGAATGGGGGGGACATGCACTTTTACCTAATAGCCCTTTCTAATTTATTAGTTAATTAGGTGTTTTAGTAATTTGCTATATTTAACTAAAAAGTAGCTACTTTTTAATATTTACAGCATTAATTAATAATTAAAAATAGATTATTATTAGAGTCCTAATTAAAACACTAATATGAATCTCTCTTTATCTAAATTATAGTCTAAAATATAGACTCGAAGTTGAATTATATATTCCCAAACTATGGGTTTTGTCACTCGGATAATTATGGCAAGTAAGTAATTGTGAAGACTATATATATTAGTAATTGATCCAGTTGCCAATTGCACGAATTCAACAATTTAAAATTTGAAGGTGTTGTCCAAACACAAACTTTGGTGTGCATCTATAATTTAAAAAATTAAAGACTCATAATATAGACCATTAGAAAACTCTTTTGAACGAACACTTTCCTTAAAAAGAAAAACAAGTACAAAGCTGCATATTTTTAAAGTCTCAAAAAATTTTATCAAAAAAAAAAAACAAAGTCTCAAAAATACCTCCGAAAACTTGAAAAATCCAAAGGCGAGTTTGAAATTCTCTGTTGATATCTATTTCGGCCAAGAGGGTATAAAAAGGCCTCTTTTTTATTAGCCACAATATCTTATATTTTCTCTTTTTTAGCAAACGCCCTAGTTTTTTAAGAACTCTTATTTCTTTTAGATTAGTTAGTTTTAATTATTTGTAATCAATATTTTCTGGATCAAGGCTTCAATTGAAGGTGTCAACTCTATTGAGTATTTATTCTCTCTTTGATGATGTCTTCTCTTATTATGTTGTTTGTTTTTGATTTTACCATGAGTAGCTAGACCCCTTGATTGGGGGTAACATGATGTATGTCTGATTGATTGTTATTGATGTTTTGTTAGTTGGTTTGGGTTTATATGTTTTTTGTTTATGCTTAATGATATGTGTTGGACTAAGTCTCATTTGAACTCTAATTTTGAGTTTGATATTCAATTTAAAGAGTCTAATCATGTTTATTAGTGTGTAGGGACATATAGAAACCATCCCGGATCGAATCGGAGCTTTCTGGTAGAATCGAAAAATCGGATTTCCCACTAGTTCCAGTAGGTTTTTGCGCCAAGATGCCTCAAGCATCACAGGCGAGATCCATTAATCTCGGGCGCGACAAACCACATCGCGGGCGCGATATACCATGCATCCAAACACCTTTGGCTCATCAAGTGTATCGTGGGCGCTACATATGCATCACGGGCGCGATGAATATGACCGTTGAAGGTCCAACGGCTATTTCAAAGCCATCCATCAGTTGCTTGACAAGTGGCCTTCAACCATTGGCTGAAATCCTGACATTCAAAGATCTCGGGCGCGATTGACGGCATCACAGGCGCGACAGAGAGTTTTTCAGCACAAACTTGAGTTTTCTTCTAAAAGATTCAAGGTTTGTTGTTAGGGTTATAAATACCCCTTGTCTACCTCATTTATGAGTTTAGACACTCCAGCAACAACAAATATACTCAGGCATTCAATTTATTCTCTCTAAATTTATTGTGTATCATTTATTGATTGCTTATTCTTTTTGTTGATTGCTTAATCTTTGCAATTCAATCATTAGTGTTGTAGGTTTGTGTTTTATCCTTAGAAAAACACATTGTGAGTTTGAGATCATCTCTTAAAAAATCTCTTTATAAAATTTGTGTTTAGCTTTAAAGCACAGTCCCTATTAGTGAATTCTAAAATCTCAATCCTTAATTGAGTAGTGGAGTAGGATCGAGTTGTGATCTGAACCACTCTAATTGCTTGTGTCAATTTCTCTTCTCTTAAACTCCTCCTAAATTTGAATTACCCACTATACCTTATTCACCCTCCTATAAGATAGCTATTTAGGGATTTCACCTCAATTATTAATCAATTTAGTAATTTTCAATTTTATTATTTTATTTGAGCACATTAAGTTTGAATTTATTTAATTTTTGTTGTTGTCACCGTCTAAAATGACAATCGAATATTCTTCTCATTCAAAATAATTTAATAAAAATTGATCAACAAAATTTAAATTTTTCATTTTTTTTCATGAATTAATAAAAATTATTTTATAAAAGAATATAACTAACAAATGGTTACAGTTTTTATAACAAATGGTTACTGTTATGAAAATTCCAGTATCGTAATAAAAGAGTTTTCAGGCATGAGAATACGAACATAGGGTTGTTGGTTACTTGATTATTTGTTGGGCGGTTTTGTATTATTCTTCTTTTCACTTTCAGTTTCCTTACACTAGAAGTGATGTTTTTAGATGTTTAGATTGTTTTATCAAGTCACATTGACTTGCTGTAGCCATTTTAATTCTTTGTCTTCCACTCCTTGTGGATGAGCTAATAACAATCTTTTTTATCTAAAAAAACTTTGACAGATGATTTTTTTATTATTTAGGAGTTTTAAAAAGCACACAATAGGAGAGTGTTGAGAAAGGAAGTTTCGTGATATTTAGATTTGATATTTTTTACTAACTAGTTTTGCTTTACGTGTTTCACACGTGGCTCGTAGTGTGACTTGTCAAATTATGTAGCTCGTAACGTAACTCGTCAATTACATATTAGTAAATTTATTATAATTATATCAATTTTTTATTTATAATTAATATTAAATTAGTTAAGAATTTTCGTAAAAGTAAATATAATATATTCGGTTATTAATTTTTTTCCATTCTTCTTTTGGTTTTATAATAACTATAATTAAATATTTAACTTAATTTTATTAATAATATCTTTAAAAATAATAAGATAGAAATTTATATAATAATATATTAGTCAAATATAGTATTTTAATTTTTTAGTTCAATCAAACTAAAAGATAGATATTCCTATTAATTTGGAGACAATTTAGTTATTTTTTACATAATAAAAATTAAATTGGAGATAATTTAGCTACTTAGTCTAATTAGGACTTTAATTACAATTGTGAATAATTAAATAACTAATTAGTTAATGACTATAAAACCTTTATTTAGTAGTAAATTAAAAAGGATTATTCAGTAAATTTGCCTGTCCCCCCCCATCCGTGCTTTTATATATAGTATAGATAGATAAGAACGTCATTCATTATAAATTTTATAATTTTTATTTTAGTTATAATTGCACCAATGTTTTTAGAGACCTAAACTCTTTTTTAAAAAACTGGCATTGTTTTTATTTTTCATTTTTTATTATCGTGTTAATATAATTATTAAAAAAAGTTTTATTGGTGATCACCTAAGTAATATGTGTTATTTTAGTCATAATCCAAAGATGGAAATCTAATTTGAAAATCGTGAAACCAAAAACATCAGAACATATTTCTGACAAGACACGTGTGTCATTGACTCTCAATGTTTTAGGTCAATTCTATTTTTAGAATGGATTAAACATGATTTCAAACAAAAAAAAAAGCAGTGGATTAACCTGCATAGTATAATCGTCAAATCTAACAATGGAACTAATATCATATGGATTTGTGAGTACAAAACTTACATTCGTAAAGCAGGTTATGGGCCGGGTCAGCCCGTGAATCGATCCGAAATCGTTTAAAGTCGAAATCAGCCTGGAATTGTCGAAAGATCGGTTTCGGACCGGTTATAAATTTTTTGAACCGTAAAACTGCAGTTTTAGATCAGAACCGGCGGTTCAAGGGTCCAACTCATTGATAAAAGTTATTTAATTTTAATATATATATATATATATATATATATTTTATTTTATATTATATTCTATATTTTTATAGTTATATTATATTATTATTATTTATTTTAGTTTTAAATTATATATACTTTTTAGCTTTTAGTAATTAAATTTTAATTTCACTTTTAATTTCTTTCCGAACCGCCTCGGACTTGAAACCGGAAGCGGAACTGGCCGGGTCCAAACCGTTATCTAAACGGGTCCGGGCCGGTTTCATTTTCTTTTGAACCGTGTTCCGACGGTTTCGAACCAGAACTGGCGGGTTATGAACCGTTGCCAGCTCTATACATTCGTATAAAATTTATAGATTTAGTGACCTTTTAAAATTCTCAACTAAACTATTTCAATTACCGTTATTCTTCATTTGAATTTTTCTTTTTATTAGTTTTTTTTATTTATTTATCTAAAAATACTTCATTTTTTAATTTTCTTTTTATTTATAATCTCACTTTAAAAAATAATAATTTTAATTTATTTTTTAATTTTTAATTTTTATTATAGTCATTTCTCCGGAAAAAATAAATATATCGTTTATATTACTTTATATTGTTCCAATTTGCATTATTATCATACCAATTAAATTTGAAGTGATATAGAGGGTTGTGTTTGAACCTTTTTTCTTTCTAATTTAAATAAATGATGGTAATTTTATAATTTAATTAATTTATACTCTTTCCGTCTCTTTTTAAAATAATTTTATAATTTAATTAAGTTTATCTTATATAAAACAATTCATATCAATAATTTCAATAACTATTATACTATTAGTTGATTTAAAATTTTAAAATTATTGTCGTTCATCAAGGGATAAAAACACAAATAAAAATATTAAAAATTATTTTCAATTGCTAATATATAAATAACCGATATTCATTTTCATTTATATCCGACAATAGTTCAAATTTTACAAATAATCATGTAAGCTAATATTTTATTAGCAATAATAAGCTACAAATATTTTTGATAAAAGATACAAAAAAAAAATTTACGTTATTCAAAAAGAACACATATTTTAGACTGTTTGAACTCTTGATGTTTTTAAATTGTACAATAAAGTCTTCCTTTTTTTGGAAAGAGCATTTAATTTTTTTTAATTTATTTTTAAACACTTGACCCTTCAAGTTTTCAGTAAATATTTTAAACATTAAAATTATTTTTGAACATTTTTTATATGGTTGTGAGAGATATGTTAGCAATTAACAGGTGCTCCTGAATTCTGATAGTGTTGGACGAAAAGGATTATTTATTCTATTTTGGAAATAAAGAAGGTTTAATTGTGTTTAAAATTAATTTAAAATTTTTTATATTTTAAAAAAAACAATTTTTTTTATCTTTTGCCAATATTTGTATTGTTGATGTTGTACTTGTATATTTACGGTAATAACTTTAGCAGTTGTTTAGCAATATTAACATTTACTACTAGTATTCAAAAAGAAAAAAAAACATTTAATACTAATTACATTGTTACTTGGTAATGATGGTAATTTGTTTTATCACGTGAAAAACAATTAGATAATACTCCCTCCGTCCCGTAAAGATAGAAAAAGTACCACCTTCTTTTATCCCATAAAAATAGAAAAAGTGGAGTTAGTTAAGTCAAAAATTATCAAAATATCCCTACATGCTTATCATAAAACATTCAATGCATATTTTGAAAAAATAAAAAAAAGGAGTTGTAAGTGTTATATTTAGTAAAGTGGCTTTGGGAAATGTACATAACTAATTGATTACAAAGGGTAATTTAGACAAATTATCACAAGTTACCTATAAATAACTACTTTCTTAATTCTTGTAAAATGGATGCTTTTTCTATCTTTACGGGACGGAGGGAGTACGTACAAGCATAGACGTCGCAATTTAAACACCACACCATTATATAATACATGCGTCCATGAGTTAAACACAATTAATTCATTTAAATATAATTAAACATGATTAAATATTTTTATTTATATTTAAAATTTTGTTAAATTATTTTGTTATATTCATTTTTTTTAAATCGTCAAAATATCATTAAATCGGTTCTGAAATAGTTACATTTATTAGATATTCACAAAGGAATAAAAATCAATTCTAATAATCTGACATGAAAACAATTTATATTGTTTTTATTATTATATAATTATTATATTATTTATTTTAATTGATATTTTTTTTTTGGTGACGAGGGAACCCCCGGCGGAGCCCGACCACCCTTTAGGGCGGAACCCGACCACCTGAGTAAACCCCCGGAGAGGCTAGTCTCGGCATCCCACCGCCCGGACCTCCCACTTAATATGGGCCTTAACAACTCATTCACAAATGCTTCCAATAAGTCCCATTTGTGGAAAATGGGATTCGAACCTTGGTTTTTTCAAGTCTCATGCTTACTGTCCACATTTGTGACCAATTGAGCCAACCCATGGTGAGTTTTAATTGATATTAATAATTCTATTTATGTCAAATTATATAAATTTATATACTATTCAAATAATTAAATGAGTTCAATTGTATTATTTTAAACAAATTAATTCAATTATACATTTAGTTGAACATATATGTATCGTATTGTATAATCTGTTTGTATAATGTGGTGTTCTTGGATTTTATATATAAAAATGTATACTAAATATATTTCGTATTTAAATTCATACTAGTATTTATTTATAATTGGCAAAAGGTACAAAAAAACCCTCTTAGTTTTCACAAAAGTACAAATCAGCCCTTTTACTTTTTTGGGATATAATTAAGCCCTCTTTATTTTCAAATAGAACAAATAACCCCTTTCATCCAACATCATTAGAAACACTCGTTAATAGTTGACGTGTCTCTCATATTCATATAGGAAAAAAGTTCAAAAATAATTTTAATATTTAAAATATTTACCAAAAAATTGAGGGGGTAAGTGTCCCAAAAGTAAATTAAAAGGGTTTATTTGTTCGATTTTAAAATTATAAGGGTTTAATTGTTCAATTTTAAAAACACGGGGGCTTAATTGTGCCCAAATAAAGTAAAAGGGCTGATTTGTACTTTTGAAAAAAACTTGAGGGTTTTTTTATACCTTCTGCCTTTATAATTCATAGACACTAATTGTGTGTGTATGTGTTTCTAGTTCAAGATATTCGAAATCCCGAGCTTGCTAAGGGTGATTTGTTGGTTGAGGATTGTGTTTTATTAGCGGAGCAGTTTTCTAGTTTATCTTTTTTTTTTTGTAAGGCGGTCTGCGAATCTAGCTGCGCACTTGTTAGCGCGTAATGCTCGTTCCTTGTCAGGTCATCGGGATTGGTTTTCGAACTTTCCTGAATATCTTACGTCTGTAACTGCTTCGATTTATCCTCAATAAAGTTATTTGATTATCAAAAAAAAAAAATAGATTAATAATTTCAATACAGAAATTAGGTCACCCAATGCAGACATTAGCATTACATGTACACCGTACATCCAATACAGAGTCAGAGAAAGATTGGAATATCAAATACATATGGTTTACTTATCTAACAATTATTGATTAGCGGTAATTGTATTTTTAATGACAATGATTGACATGATTATGATTAGATTCAATGTTTAATTTTTTTTATTTTTTTTTGCAATTGAAAATATTACTTACAATAATTCGACCATCCTATAAATGGATGCAATGCAACCCATTATTCGAATTTCAGTTCTGGTTGACTTTCGAATTTTAGTATAAAAATGGTCAACTAATCACACCTTCTTTTTCAATAATTAATTAGCTATGTTAGTTTCAAACAGTATTTTAAGATTTGAACCGGATCGGCTGGTTTAATCTATTCAACCGCAAATAGAATATCTATCTGATTTGATTCTGTATAAAAATCAAAAATATAACTTAACCGTCTTAAACCAAAATAAACATATGATAGCCCTATGAATAATGAAACAGACTGAACTGTAAAAATCAACCGATTTAATTATAATACATTTTCTTTAACTACAAACGTGCATACATAAAATCTAATTATATTTTTTATTATTTTAAAAAATCACTTATTTATTTTAAGTAGTTTAACTTGTGATTAAATTAGTTGAATCGTGAACCAAAAATCACAAGTCACAGATTCAGATTTTAAGACATCGCTGATTTCAAAATACTAAAATAATCAAAATATAGTTTGTTGTTACGAAAATTGTTATAGACTTATGATAAGAGGATTAAACAAAACTGCTCAGCACAAATAAATTTGTGCGTTCCATTAATTCTACAAATGAAACTTTCAATATAATTAATATATACCATCTTATTTTTAATAATTAATAATTAAAAAAAGTCTTAAATAGGATATTAATTAAGTTGGTTTTTTTATAAGCAGTGTTATATTATTCGTAAAATTCTTGTTGAATAAATGTAAAATATTTCCTCAAAACGTTGAGTAATAAACTGTTAGGTCGTGGGTTCAAATCCTCCCACAAACATTTTTCTTCTCTAATTATACAAAAAAATGTAAAATATGTAAACACTTGCAAATAATCTAATCATTAATATGTACACCCGTTGTATTTAAATTATTCCCGACTTACTGTATTTTGTAGTTTTTTTTTTCAAAGGTAAGTTCATTGATGAAGATTACAAAATAAGGATGAAAGTTAGGGATGGCAATGGGGCGGGGTGGGGACGGGGAAGCCATCCCCATCCCCATCTCCGTGTCTATGGGAAATCCCCGTCCCCATTTAATTAATGGAGTTTAAATCATCCCCGTCCCCATACCCATGGATTCCCCATCCCTATGGGGATTCCCGTTTCCCGTACAATTAAATATAATTTATAAATAATTTCATTATTTTCATAAGATATTTAAAAAAAACTAATTATAGAAAATACTATTATTTTTTATAATATTATATATTTATAACTAAATTGAAACTAATAAAAAAATTAAATTAAATTATTTAAAATTATAAATAATATACTAAAACTTATACTAATATAATATAAATATGCATAAATATAAATCGGGTCTCCATGGGGACGGGGATGGGGATCCCCATGGAGTGGGGACTATACTCCCCGTCCCCTCCCCATTCCCGTGGTTGGGGAATGATTTTCCCCCATTCCCGTATCCATGGGGGTAATTGGTGGAGATTCCCCGCCCCATTAGGGGCGGGTCCCCACGGAGAACGGGGAATCCCCTCCCCATTGCCATCCCTAATGAAAGTCATATCACAAGAATTTTCTATATGATCTTTTAAGGTTTGAATAAACCAAATAAAGGCAAACAATCCACGATACAAGCAAAAGCAAAGCAAAGATGAAAAGAAATTTAGTCATTGATTCCGTAAATTTAACTCAACGATAAACAAAATCCGTTGAACGGGGACTTCGATCTCCTTCTCCCGATAAGGCGGAAGAATCAATTCTATTATTTCCAATCAACATCTTCATCTAGATCTATAAAGTTAGAATCCACAAACCTCCCGATCTTTAGACCTACAAGAGTTTGAATATGAAAAACAAACAATTACTAAAGATTTTTGGTAGATCTAAAAATCTAAATAAAAAGAGTAATGCTATATAATCCTCCTTTTTAACTCACCTTCTTTGACCCGCCTGATGTGGCAACAAATTAATGTATGCATTTAAAGTTGTTTTTTGAGATATACACTTTTGGAGGGGAATTGGACAAATTAAATGCTGACACGTAAGGAGGGACAATGAAGGTGGTACAAAATGGTGGGCTAAATAATATTATCCAAATAAAAAAGGAGGAGAAATCTTATAAGATGTATTAGACTTAAAAAAAAGACCAAATCAAAATAAATATAAAAAGGAACTTTATTGAAATCAAATTCAAAATTCCAATCGTAGTAATATGGGCGGAGAGAAGATGATTTCTCGACTATAGCCGGAAAATCACCTTCTCCCACTATCAAAATAATTAAGATGAAAAAACTTTTTTTATAGAAAAGGGAGAGCAATTTTAAAGAGAGAAAATGAACTTTTTTTATCTTGTATTTTGTAGTTGGCTAATTACTGTTTCAACCTCTTCTGTGGCCAGTGTATGCCTATTCTAAATAGAATAAAGGATTAAATCGTCTTTCCAATTTTTCACAAAATATCAAACCAGTCAATCTCGTCACTTTTGATATAAACAATTAACGTTTTCGTATTAAAAAAGTCCTCATAACATATCAAATCAGTATGGTTATATAGATTAATTAAACTTTAACAGTTTATCTTTATTTGTTTATACAATTTTTATTACTTAACTTAATGCTAATATTAAGTGAACAAATAATTGCTTGATGCTAAATTATTTAAAAATTAAGAAATAAAGCTGGTCAAGTGAAAGAATCGGAAAGATAATAAAAGCATAAGTAAACAATTTGAGTCGGAAAATTGCCTTGTATAATCAATTTAAATAACTAAAATTAGTGTTTTTTACTATAAATTGATGATTATCACGCTTTAGGGATGTTAGATTATAGTTAAAAATCTAACCACCACTAAGAAGAGAAGATAAGTAATTAAAAACAATTATTGTATAAAACATTTAAAATTGATTAATATATATACTATAAATCAATTTAAAAAAAAATCATGTCAAAATAATATTTTAGATTTTATTACTTATCAATATTATAAATTATCATTATTAGTGTATAGTTAAACACCTCTTTTCCGGACAGATAAAAAGTGATAAAAGATTGAACGTCCGATAATGATTTTTAGAGACACCTGTTCTGGTAACGAGCTAATGATCTGCCTATTAGAATTTAAGCGGACTAAAGCAATGCATAGCGGCAAACTTGAAAAACGGAAGCATAATTGCCGCAAGTAACTCATAAATATCCAAAGGAATTGTGATAGAAGTCTAAAAAATTGAATTAATTACAATGCAATAGAAGTTTATGAGCCAATTTGTAGGTTTGACATATTAAATAGCCCAAAACCTAAACTTGGTGACCCTCGAGGCCCTTTGTAACACTTTCAGGGACCAAAAACGACCCTTTGCCATCTTTTTCGTGGCACACAATTATCAATACGAAAATTACATGTAATTAATTAAAAATATAGTTTTATCCTATCCTAAACACCTAACCTTAACCCTATTTGTAATCTACCTCTATAAATACCGCTTTAGAAACCTTAAAAAAGGGTGGCACATAATCAAAAAGAAACCATAAATTGTACACACAAATCCTAGATCTAGCCACCATAGCCAAAAATTATAGCCACCACATTACACACAAATTACACACTTTTTGTCAATAAAATCAGGACCTTACGCTTCAAATCATCAAAGATTTACTAATGTACATCAGTCTACACTAGATTCTACATCTGAATCTCCAGAAACAACCTCATGACTCATAAATAATACTTCTGAGGACCCTAATTGTTCTTTAAATTCATATTTTTTGTCATATATGCATGTTGTTTTGATTCTGATTCATTAGGATGCATGATTACGTTTTTAGCGTTCTTAAATAAATTGTCATGATTTTCATTTTTTTGCTTCTAGATCCATGTTTTAGGATGTCTTATTTGCTGTTAAACATATTATTTTACTTACATATGGATTTAACAAGTCTAATCATGTGTTTTCCGCCTTTTTTTCATGTTTTTCATATGAAATCTGAAATTTAGTTTAGACCCAGAGGTGTGGCGTTGAAAACACATTGATTTGGAGCTTCCGCCAGTTCTATTGGCACAATGATTTTGCTCCCTCAACACTTCTAGATCTTTGATCCTTATTCTGAATCTTGTTTTTGCTTTTTCGGCCTCATCCGAGCTCGGAATCGCTCCTCGTTTGAACTGTTAGCCAAAGTTAATTAGCTCTAGATTTATTTTCTGTTTTCCCTATTTAGTCCCATCCATGTCAGCAACAGTTCCATAAGCCATGTCATATGGGCCTTGAAGCCCGATCTTTAGCCCGATAATTTTCAGTGGAGATTTTTGTTTCGTTTATACTCGGAATTGACCTTAGTTTAAACTAATGAACTCGTATTAACCAGAGAAACGACTTCCGTGTTTCGACCAGATCCCGAATCTGATTGTATTGACATAAAAATGACAAACAACCGTCTTACACTCCATAATAAGGTTTAAAAGTATTTCTAACCTTTATGTTTATCAACTGCTGTTTAGGCATGTAAATATTGTTTACTGCTCTGAATGTATGTCTAGATCCATCATTAACAGACTTAATCAGATAATCATGTTAAATTAGCTCCCAACTTATTAATCACATAGAAATCTTAAAAGTGCCATGAAAAGTGTAATTAGTGGTTATAGGTGCTCAAGATGGTAATTAATAAAATCGATCTCACTTTTACATCTGGTTTAGGTTTTAGGCATGTAATCGGAATAAAGTCCACATCTGTTATTATATGTTTGAAATCCCAGAATTAGATGTTTGTTTAGGAGTACTTGCTTCTTGTTTACGATGTCAGTCCGGATCGAGTTATATGCAAGTTTTAAATGTAATGCATGTTTACATTTCCGCACTTATCTTTCCAGCTATTTATTCTCTACCCATTTACTTTTCTGTATTCTATTTTCGGACTTCCTGCTTTGATGAGATGATTAATTTTATTTGAGATATACGTGATAAATCGATAAAATCAATAAGCCAAGTACAAGAGTTGATTCTGTCCACAATTCTGAATCTTTTGGTCTGATGCACGACAATTCATCCATAGGCGCGAGAGATTGTCAAGTCGATAGAAAAAATATTTCCTAAATAAATTAGATGGGAACTCTATTTTTCAAACTAAATCATCGAGGGTGCCATAAGTCTAGGTGAGCCGCACCCCTGCTCTGTTCACAATAGTCATAATTTAAATTAGTTAAATAAATTTTCAAACTACAATTAGTTGTTTAAATAATAAGATATACAGTTAATTAATTTAGTATTAAATTGAATTTTTATTGATCGATATTTTACATACTTTATCTATACTATATATAAAAGTACGGATGGGGGGGACAGGCAAATTTACTGAATAATCCTTTTCAGTTTACTACTAAATGAAGGTTTTATAGTCATTAACTAATTAGTTATTTAATTAATCACTATTGTAATTAAAGTCCTAATTAGAATAGGTAGCTAAATTATCTCCATATTGTAATTAAAGTTCTAATTAGAATAGGTAGCTAAATTATCTCCAATTTAGTTTTTAATATGTACAAAATAACTAAATTGTTTCCAAATTAGTAGGAATACCTATCTTTTAGTAATATTATTAAAATTTCTATCTTATTATTTTTAAAGATATTATTAATAAAATTAAATTAATTATTTAATTATGTTTATTATAAACCAAAAAAAGAATAAATTCAGGGTGGAAAAAATTTAATAGCCGAATATATTATATTTACTTTTAAAAAAATTCTTAACTAATTTAATATTAATTATAAATAAAAAAATTGATATAATTATAATAAATTTATTAATATGTTCATTGACGAGTTACGTTACGAGCCACGTGCATAGCACGTAATGCGAAACTAGTATTATTAAATGGCTTAATGTCTTAAAAACAACCTACCTTTTTTTCCTTTTCAATCCTATCATGAATTTGAAAACTGGTCAATGTTACCATATTTTATATCTTCCCAATTTAATTGTACTTTTAAACATAAATGATTTTTTTTCAATTTGGAAAAAGTCTAAAAAAATCTTCAAATGGACCCTTTTTACATTAAGTTGATCTATTTACATTAAATTGATCTTTTTCAAAAAAAATCAAAAAAAAAAATATCAATATACCTAAGGATACAATTAAAACGAGAAAATACAAAATAGGATAAAATTGATCACTTTTCAACATCAGCGTAAAATTGAAAAAGGGATAAAAGGTTGGATATTTTTAAAATTGTTTTTTTGAAGAATTTTTCTGAATTTTATTTTAAATAAAAAATATCAATTTAATATATAAGGGTACGATTGAAACAAAAAAAATGTAAAATAGAATAAAATTGAACATTTTTTAATATTGGGGTAAAATTGAAATGGGATAAAATATTGGATATTTTTAAGACATTAGACTTATTAAATTGAGAAAATCTTACAAATTTTATTCATTAGTACACATAATCAGTCTATGTAAGTATTTCTCTCAAATTGAACTAGAATTTGAAAATGAAACAGTGTGTACTTAGAGTTGATTGATGTTTGTTGAAGAATATATGCATAAAATATTCAATAATATGTATAGACATGCCTAATCTTGATGGCCTCAAATAGGAATGTTTTATTTTTTCTTAGGGGTGTATTATTATGATTAGCTAAATCATGACCAAATTAATTAACACATGAAATGGCAAATCATATAACAGAACAAGAATAGATGTATTTACACCTGCTATCTTAGTGTTCACCTAATTTTGGTCATTTGATAGCTCAATATCTTAATTTCCTTTTTTTATTTAATATTTCATAACTATGTGTACTTTATTAGGTCTTGGTTATTAAGTCAGATATTTGACAATGCCTAGCATTTTCAATTTTATGTTTGCTGATTAGTTTAATTCGTATGAAGAATATCTTATATCATTAAAATAAATAAATAAGGAGTTTATAAACTTAAATAGTCAACTGTCTAAATAATTATGTTCTAGTTATTTTAAATATGGTCGAATCTAAATTCATTATATGTATTATGTATAAGTGATTTACTTTCTTATATATTAGCTGCTTAAATCTATTTTTTGCAAACATTAATGGCAAAAGAAAATATTTTTTAGTGTTGATAGTATAATTTCAATTTTATTATTCATTTTCTGTTTATCGTTATTATTATTATTTTTTAATTTAATTATGTAATTTAATTTTAAAATTTATTTAACTATCTGCAAATATTGTTGCACATGTTTTTACTCATGCATCTCGTTCTATACTATGTTAGTAGAAACGCATTTCCAATGCCGAAACTTGTTATGATATGACTTAATGAAAATTCTTATAGTATTAAAAAAATAACTCATTTATTTGATTTTAATTTTAATTATTCACTCTTCTAACAATTAAATATTTTCTATTCATATCATCCTAATAATTACTTCATTAATTACATGTTTATGTGAAGCTATATAGATAAGAATCCTGACTGATAAAACATCAAACTAGTC
Source organism: Mercurialis annua (assembly GCF_937616625.2). Classification (NCBI taxonomy): domain Eukaryota; kingdom Viridiplantae; phylum Streptophyta; class Magnoliopsida; order Malpighiales; family Euphorbiaceae; genus Mercurialis; species Mercurialis annua. Next base: position 24,423,455 of record NC_065573.1, on the reverse strand, counting down.
CCATTCAAAGCTATCACTTCACTATAAAAGGAAAATATTGGTATGCTAATCCTTGTTTATTAGTAGATTGAAGGGATGGAGTATTGGGTAGCTAATTAGCCATTTGGTGTGCACACAACTTCCATATCCATCCATTTCTGTTTGTATGAAATAATTAATGCACTAGTAATTCTACTTTGATTTTACTAATCTTTTACTTAGAATTTAGTGTTGCAATCATGATATATATAATTTTAAAAATCAATTAAATAATTTTAAAAATTACTATTTAAAATTATTAAAATTAAAAATTTGATTGGGTTTATAAAAAAGTCTGAAATGTTTAAATTTTATTGTGTCCATCAGTTAATATAAGTATGATCTAGCTAATCAAAACATTTTAAGTTGGAAATTGGAATCTCTTCAATTTGATTGGAAATTTGACAAGATTGAAGATAGAAGATGAGATTGGGATGAAGATAAAGAATTTAGTATTTATAGAAAAAGTTGAGAAGGTTTGTTCAAAGAAGACGGACCCTTAATTTGAGAAGGTTTCAACAAACTAAGTCCATAATGTTTCAAAGTGGGTCCTTCCACTTTCTATAAATAGCAAATACTCACACAAGTGGGATTTACTCTTTTCTAGGATTTCTGTTTCAGCTGTCAACCATTTTGGATGAATGGAATCAAACATTGTTTTAGGAAATATTAGCAGAGGTTAACAAGGTCCCTGAATTTGTTATTCACGATTATACAGTTTATTTTTAGTTATTTTGATCAACTATGAATAATGTTCTCTATATTTTTCGTATTTAAAAATAAAATTATTAATATGAACAAATTTAAAAACTAGAATGATTCAATTTTATTTTTAATTGACTAAAAATAAAAGATATTGTCTTTGATTGACATATAAATAATTAATTGATTAAAATGATTGTGAATGAATTATTTGTTCTCGAGTCATAAGTTCAAAAACCGGACTAATCTTATTTTGTTTTTCTAAAATCTAGGAGGAACCTATATCTAGCACGAGCCAATCCCCCCGCGAGTATAATATGATGAGCCCCAGGCAGTTCCGGATGAAAGGAGAATTGGCCGTCAAAGCAATTTGTTCACAAATCATGTTTCACAATCCACAGTGTAACCGATTCAACTTCATATTTAATCACTTAAATAAAAATAAATGTTGAAATAATGTCTAGAATTCTATTTATATTAAAACTCTATTTGTGAAGTATTTGAATGAAAAATAATTTTATTATCATTAAATAATTAGAAAGTATAGTATAATTAGAATTAAAATTTCTAATATCATATGAATTATTTATTCACTATAAATACTCTATCTTGTTTATTTTTTAAAATAAAATTAAAACAACCTAATACACAAGTAGACATTAATGTATATAAGAGAAAAGGGGGGGGTGTGATGTCAAAAAATTTAGTTAATCCTAACTCTTTTGGTTTACTTTTTGTAGAGAGTTAAACATTTTATGGATTTTTTTTAAGGACATATTTACTAGAGATGTTCTGTATTTGACGATTCACCGCCAATTTTATACTTCTTTTGAAAATTAGTGGATGTACATTATCTGAACCACGTATATCTCATATGTTATTTATTAATTTTGTTATATTGTTATTTATTGATCAAATCCATACTTAAATACCTATTAAATGGTTTCTGCACATACTACTCGGGTCACAAATATGTCAACAATTGCTTTTTCATATTTGATTTTGTATTATGATTATTTTAAAAAATTATCATTTTGAGGATTTTGCAATTTGAAAGAAAAAAATTACTCGACACGAAGAAGTTGATTTAGAGATAGAGAAGCCACTAGTTTGAACTACCGAGAGTCGTTAATTTAGATTGAAGACAGACTTGGGATGAAATTTTTAAGGATAATTTTGTGATGGAGATGCATATGTTATTTTAAAGAGTTTGTCATAAAAATTCACCAACTTTACACGTTTTCTCAATTAATCACGTTCTTTAAAATTTCTCGTAAAAATACATCAACTTTCATTTTTTTTTTCCAAATTCATACACGGTGCCGATGTGTCACTAATGCATTGGTTAAAAATGGCTTACACCTCAGTAACTAGCACAAATGAATGAATGTCATGTGAGCATCGTGTATGAATTTGGGAAAAAAATGAAAATTGGTGTACATTTATGAGAAGTTTTAAATAACGTAATTAAATTGAGAAAACATGTAAAGTTGGTGAATTTTTATGACATTGCCCCTATTTTAAACAACAAAAAAGGATTTGACTTTTCTATATACAGCTTAAGAATTTTATAGAGTTTTTATAAGATGAATGATTGAGGTAATCTCTTTATACTCTCATGATATTGTATAAGTGATTTGAATCTAAATCAGGAAGATATATTTCTATTTAGCACTCTTCTTTAAAAAGGCAAGATAGAGATCATGCTACAAAGTAAAAATCTCTTTCCTATTTTGACCCTATTTTCTAAAGAACTTTTTTTTTCTTCTAAGATTCAACCAGGTCAGATTTCACTACTATAAAAATAGTTAAGGTATGACACTTCAACAAATGTCTTTGGGAGCACCTCGCATAGAACCAAAGACCTTTTAAGCTCAACTATAGGGTATCAAACTTAGCCAATCCGGGGAACAGCACCCGTTGCTTTTAAATCGCTAGGTGGAAACGGAAAAACTACTCTAGCATGAGTCTTTTCAAATATTTAACATCAAATGATGACAAAGATTCTAGAACAATTCTAGAAAAACATGGACAAGATCGCAGAAGAAGCAAGACATGCAACAAAAACTCATATCGAAAGCATCAACTTACAACAAGCAGAATTCATGACCCCTCCTCAAATCGGACGAGGGCGGAATTTGGAAGTAGGAGAAAGGAATAGCGGAGGAAATACAGAAGGAGGGGAGAACACCATTAGAAGAAACGAAGAAAGAAACACATATGAAGATGGAAAAAATCCAGAAAATCATGAAAATCAAGCGAACATCGCCCAACGAAACAACAACACTAGAACCGGAGAAAGAAATGGCCCAAGAGCCGAAGCAAGAGATGGCAAAGATAGAAATAGCCTAAGAGGAGAAACGTGCAGAGTGACAAAGAAGAGGTCCCAATCAGAAGCAAAAGAACAAAGAAAGCACCATAAAATTCCAATCAAAAAAAAAATATCAGGAAGAAGACAAAGGAGAATCCTCTGAACGCCCACCTAAGAGCAAAGTAGCCTATGTAGCGGATGAAGACTTAGAAGAAAAAATAGCAAGAATGTTGAAAAAGATAAAATCTGAAAAACTAGATTTGAATGACCTGAAACTAAAGGGCTCATCTTTTTCGGTGAAAATCATGGAGGAAACAATTCCTCACAATCTGAAATGGCCGACCCTACCAGCCTTCAACTGAGAAGGAGATCCAAGGGATCATACATCTAGATTCTACTCTACATGGGTCTCCTTAGCGTAACCGATGCGATCATTTGTAGAGTCTTCTCAACAACGCTGAACGGAACTGCTCAGTGATGGTTCAACATATTGAAATCGCGCTCCATTAAAAATTACATAACACTCTCTAATGAATTTCTTAACAAGTGTCTGACTAACATACCCGCGAAAACAACAACGAGCATAATATGATCTTGTGTTCAAGAATAAAGTGAGAATCTACGGAGTTATGTGGAGAGATTCAATAAAAAAGCAATAAAGATAGACAACCTAAACATCAACATAGCCTGGAGGAAACGAGATTTGAAAAGCAAGTCGAAAAGTTGCTGACAAACAAACCTACCACCTTCTCCAACCTAATTGATTGCCAATAAAAGTCTTTTGTGCTAGACAAAGGGCGAAGGGCACTGAAAGAAAAAGAGGCAAAGGCAAAAATCCAAAACATGAAAGAACCAAAGAAAAATCTAAGCCAAAACCTGATGAAAGAAATCACATGCATGACGAAGGAAAGCGTTTCGCCCCATATTCTAGAATCGAAAGCCGACATGATAGTAGAGACGATGAAAGAAATTACATACCGCTCAACACCAATAGAACAGAAGTCCTAATAGTTATGAATCAAGCGAGGTCTAAATGCTTAATTTTAAGAGCTGTACATATTAATCATTGAGATTTTCAAGTTTTTTCTTACGAGGAGATTTTCAAGTGTTAAATGTCATAATCCGCTTGGTAACTTATATTACTAAAAAAAATTAATTTCGTTCTGAAATGCAATTTAATTTAATTTTTTTGTATTTTATGATAGATTTATTAAAATAAATATAAAATGTATAGTACTAACACTATAATATAATGTTTATATATAAATATAAGTGTAAGGGTATAATGATAAATAGTATTGTTAAAGAATATAAAGATAGAAACAATTTATTGATTGATATAATAAATTACATACCTAACAATCATTTTCTTTAGAAAGTAACATCCAAACTTTTTCGATAGAATTTTTAAATCAAATTTGTTGACTTATTATTTTATCTAATGACAAATGAAGTTCAGAAATCCAATTAAACAAAAATAAAATTAGAGAATTTAATTATAAAAGAGGTACAAATTAGGAATACCGTTATGGGTTTTACCAAAAGAAAAGAATCAAATTTTAATGAATATTTTTTAGAAGAATATGCTAGTGGAATTTTAATTGATTTTCATTTACTAAAAGTTAGATTAAATAAAGTTTCAAAAGAAAAAAGTTAGATTCTATTATGAAAATTCGAAGTACACCTCAGTAAATTAAATACGAAAAAATATCAAAAAGGGTAAATTAAATTTATTACCTAAGAATGAATAAAATTCTTCAATCTCCCTCATTTCATATGAAAGGGAGTCATTTAAACAAAGTATATGCTCAATAAGATAATCTGTCAAAGCTGCCAATGCATTGTGTCCAATTTGTGGGGAAAAAAGAGAGTAAGTTAAACCTCACTTGATCCACTCGAAAATTAACGAAACATATAGGACAAATTGTAGAAATTCTCGTGCACAATTTTCATCCTTAAAATTTCCATATTAATTTAATCTTTTTTGACATAATTCAATTAAGCTGCAAATAATGAATCATAAAAGATCTTATATCTGAAATTTGAACATATACTAAAAAAAAAATTGAATGACTACGGATCTATTCATACAAATGCTAAATAAAAACACTCCAAAACAAACTATAGTCCCTGACAGGGAAAACTTATTAAAAAAAATAAGTAAATATAGTAGATAATATAAGGACATAAGGACAGAAAGAAGATAAATTTTCGGCCAAAACCGGAAAACCGCCCCATCTCATTGTCAAAAACCAACGTGAGTCAGAGAAGAAGATGACATTTTTCTTTTTTGTGGAGTATAACATTATCTAATTAGAGGAATCACTAAGCTATAAATCAAATAGCATAAGTGTTAAAGAGCAATCTATTAGACCATTAACTCAATTCCTCTCACAAATGCTCTCCCGTTTTATGATTAAAAAAACTAATTAGAGAACATTAATATTGTTGTCATACCCATGATATATACTTATACAAACCTAGTTTATTACGTAGAATTATAAATGGTTCACTTATCGTGTAATATTAATTGATTATATTTTAACTATATTAATTAATGGGTCGTGACATTTATTATCTCCACGTATTAAATGATAAGTAGTATATGATTATATTTTAACTATATTAATTAATGGGTCATGACATTTATTATCTCCACGTATTAAATGATAAGTATATGATTCACATTCCACGTGGTGAACTACATACTAACACCCTAACTATTAGGATAAATATGATTGTGAAATTAATTATTTAAACTATGGTCACTCTAAAATATGTTACAGTATCTTGTTTGATCTTGCAATTAGAGAGAATGTCATATAATTACTGAAAAATGGAAACAAATCCATCAACTGTGTGCACAATATTCAAAAACTATGAAAAGAAATAAAATTCCAGCGCTAATAGATCAACTATTAACAAAGAAGACATGAGTTGTTACTCATGTAATGTTGAACCAAATGCAAATTCTGATCAATTGTACTGAAAAATCTACTGAATACAGTACCCAAAAAAAAGGAAAGAAATGAGCATCCACAGTTCATCAAATATCAAACTACATCCTACTCTTCACATGAACAACAATTAGTTTTTGATCCTAATAACGGAGCCCGCTAAGGCTGCAAATTAAATTGACAATCTTCGGACATTTCTCCTAATTCTGGATAAGCGGTGGAAGTGGCGGTTGTGGTTAAAGCTGTGGCGGTTGAGCTGGCGGAGCTTCCTCTCTTAGTGGTGCATTAATGTCCATTGATGCAAGGCCTTCTAATTCTTGGATTGCAGCTACTACACTCACTGGAGTTTCGTTCGTCAACTGCGGCCTTAACACACCCACAGCTTGCATTACTTTTGATTGCTGCAAGAAGCATTTTAATTTAAATGAATCAGAGTTTCTAAAACAATGGTAGATTTCACGACTTCAGAAGTATATAATTTAAATTACTATCACTTACAAAAAAGTCAAATTTCATCTTCAGATCTCCATATGCTTCCGATTGCTGTTGAGACGGTTCAGTTGCTCCCCAAGATACATTTGCATTCTTGATTTAAAAATGGCAAATCATGTAAAACGTTAATATTAATAACCCAACAGAATATCACAGCAAATTGCAAGTTGAAAATTGTCAAGACCGTTCAAATATATGCAATTTTACACCGTAGCAGGTCTGCATTACATAAATATTTCATATTAAATAAACACCCAATTCCTTATTTTTGCTTGAGTTCATAATTAAATAACAGCACATTTAGCCTAAAGAATAATTCAAAATTAAACCAGCCTTTTAGTTTGCAATCTATATTTTTTTCACCATGGTAGCCTAAATTCATTTTTGATTTGGTAATTAAATATTAACAGATTTAAAGTACGTTCATGAACAAAATCACATACTTTTAGCAAGGATATAAACTACTGCGATAGAAAAATACATTCTTCAACTTAATCTATTCTAAATTCATTTACTAAGTTTATACATCAACTAATACTAATAATCCTACTTACAATATCAATAGTAGGTTAGTCCATAATTTTACAGCATCTTTTCGACAAGGAATTCCAGTTCTTCAATACATAAAATTTTCTTATTAAATATTAAATAATCACCAGATTCCTTATTTTTGCTCGAGTAATTCATAACAAAATAAAAGCATCAACAAACAGCAATTCAAGATTAAACAACACTTTTAGCAAGAATTTAAATTCTGAACATCTAAAATTTGTCTTTCTTTTATACCATGATACCCAAATTCATGTCTTGATTCTGTAACTAAATAGTCATATAAGCTGACCCGTAAACACAATGTGACATACTTTTAGCAAGGAAATAAACTTTTAAAAAATATTTTTCAACTAAATCTGCATAATATGAATTCATTTCTTAAGTTCATAACTATATATTGTAATAATCGAACTTCCTAAATGAATACTAGGTTAGTTCAAAATTTCCTCTTTCTGGATTTTTTGAATTAAATGCAGAACCCATCTTTTGAAACTGACATGTATATTAAAACAAATGTAAATAACATGCCTAATTTTAAAAGAAAACGCCTTTGCTGTACACAATAGACACATATTTCTTATACCAAAAATTTGAATCAAGCCATTTCCAATGTGGTCGTTACCAATCAAAATATAAACCCATTTCTTGAAAGTAGAAACAACAAAAAATAAATATCAATAACATAATAACAAAACACATAAAAACAGAACATGCGTTAGACCAAAAACATACCTTCTTAGGCCTACCAGGTCTCTTCTTATGACTAAAAACACCAGCACCAACAGCAGCCTTTGGCGGCCGCCCCGGTCGCTTTCCCTGCACCACTCCAGCACCAACATAGCCAGAAGCAGCAGGTGCAGCGGCAGCAGGAGCCGCACCACCGGTACCTTTCTTGGGGCGGCCTCGAGGTCTCGGAGAAACAACAGCAGCAGCAGCAACACTATTAGCATAAGGAACCACAACAGATTTAGGCAGCCTTTTAGGACCTCTCTTAACTCCATTTGATGCAACAGACTTCAGCTTCCTCGGTCTCCCCGGGCTCCTCTTCACCCCAAACGGCCCGCTCTTCGGCGGCCGTCCTCTCGGCCTCACAGCCACCGGCGCACCTCCACCTCCAACTGGACTCACTTTCTTGGGACGCCCCGGACGCCTCTTGTCCCCCTCCTGGCTCTGAGGGCTCACTACAGCAGAAATAATAGCCTCACTGGGAGAAATAGAAAGTCCGACAGGAACCGTTACAGGAGCAGCAGGAGCATTATTGGGCTCAGTGGATTTGGGCTTAGGAGGCCGGCCTCGGCCTCTTTTCGACCCAACAGTAGGAGAACCAGCAACGCCGGCAGTAGGATTAGGATTAGGATTTGGATTAGGATTAAGATTAGGAAGAGCAGCAGGTGAAATGTTGGTGTCGGAGTTATTAACGGTGACAGTTTCAGCAGATCTAGGAAGAGCGTAAGAATTTTTTACCATAACGAGATAACCGTTGTTTTTTAACTGTTTCAAGTGATGAGTCAACAAGGCCGAGTGAGTCTCAGGTAGACCTGTATAAACGCTCTCTATATACTTAGCTATTGCTCTCTTGCTTGACCCGTCTCTTTCTTTTAACGCCGTTATCGCTCCATATATCATCTGCACCAAAATCCCCAACATTTAGGGTTTTCAAGAAAATCAACAAAATTAACAAACTACTTCAACTTACGTCAGCATACGGCGGGTGGTTTAACGACTGAGCGGCGGTTGGATCTGTAGCTGTAGCTGCATAAGCTGTGTGGTTGTGAGCAGCTGCAGCTCCAGCTGCTGCTTCTGGTGCTAGTTGCTCTGGAAGTGACGGAAAAGTAGGAAAGATTTGGGTTTGCGGTGCGACGGAGTGGACGGCGGCGCCGGTTATTGTAGCTGTAGGAAGTTGAAAAAATGGTGGTTGTGGTGGTGGTGGGTCCATAATTAGAGTGAGAGCAAGGAAATGAAGGAAAATAGTTTTTTTTTTCTTTTAATTCTTTCTTTGTAAATCTAAATCTAAATCCAAAGACAGAAAAATAAAATAAAATGTTAAATCTTTTATTCTAGAGAGGTAGATAACAAAATTGAGTAGGTAAACGGTATAGTAAAATATGATAAAATAAAAGGATATAATTGTCTTTTTGATATAAATGATGAGCTTTAATACTTTCCGGTGGGAATTTCCGTCGGCGGTGAGGCTCTTACAGAGTGTAGTTTAAAAACAGGTGGTGGTGGATGACAGGCTGGCGAGTTTTAATGAGGGATCGGACCCAACTTGATTGGAAGAAATGGATGATCCAAATTTGATTTTACTCCATGATGACGTAACTGCCCCTGTTCTGTGAGTGGATTTACAACTGGATGCCATTTATTGGAATATATGCTAAAAGACTGGTATTGTATTGGCTGGTGTATATAATCAATTTTTCATTTTGCTTTTTCAGGCGCGGGCAGTTTTCATTGAGTTTGCGTATTTAAGCTACAAAGGCAAAATATGTGATTTGACACCTAATCTTTGGCTATCCACCTTTTCTTTATGCAACTTGTTATTTTTACTTTTTAATGCTAGTAATTTATTAGTAGAATGAGAGGGAGTGTTAGGAAACATATATGAATTTCAAGATAAATATAATGGAAAGAGTGAAAGAATACTTTGGTTTTATTAAAATAACATTTTGTAAAATTTATTAATTTATGTTCATAAGTTTAAAATGATAAATAAAAAATTGGTAATATGTTTGTTGGTAACCATATATTTTAAAAAAAAAAAAGACGTCCAAATGAAAACAATTATATTAATTTACCATAAAATAAGTTTGATGTTATTTTTTATTATAATTTAAATATATTTTTTATTTATATATAATAATATTGACCTGGTGCTATACATTATTATTAAAAATTATTTAAAATGTTATCTTATTATATATATTAAAATACATACATACCAATTTAGTAATAAGTTGAGCCTTGCAGCTAGAAATTTTTGTTGAAAAATATGTACTGTACAAAAAACCAAGATTTTTTCATACTAATCAAAACGGAACTTCGAATCAGGATCTATTATAAAGAAAACTATCTCCAATCAGTTTCAACAAAAATAGGCGTATGACCCACCACCAAATTGTCCCCTTCAAAATATCATGTCTAGATTCGCCACTGTTTACCGTTCATCTATCCAAATACGATAAATTTAACGTAATATACATTTAACATTTAAATACTCATAAATTTTAAACATTAATCTATAAATTAACATTATTAATATTATAGATATAAATGGAATGAAACAAGAAAATAAGTCGTAATATTTGGAACAACTAATAGTAAGATGATCATATAAAAAATATATACAAGCAATACATATAGACATATTAAAAAAAATATTTAAATATCATTCAAAAAAGAATAAATTGAATTATTTGTTATATTATATTAAAAGTTCAGGTGCTAATATTGGTGACTAGTTAAAAGTATGATTAATGTGATTTAATTCATCTATTTTAATCCAATTTGTGGTACTGCCTTATGTGACATACTCTTGTTTGCCCAATTTCTATTAAAAATGTGGATGCTTTAATTTTTTTTTTTTGAATTGATCCATTTTTTTATTGCCACAGGTCGTACAACAAAATAGATTGAAATGAGTGAGGTACATAACACTATATTAAAAGTTTAGGGACCAAATAAAATTTTATCACAATATTAAATTATGTGCATTTAAAGTCCGTTGGATGAGCTCTGTTGGTGATTGGTAATTTGGTAGTAAAGCAGTAATGGATAAGAACGAATGATAAGGCACGTGGCTTATTATGATGGACTGTTTTTTTTAAGGCATCTCCGATCCAAAATAAGGCACTTTTTTGAATAAAATTTGAATTCGTAAATTTTCTTATATTTGTAAATTTCAAACCATTAATATGTAACAAAATTAGATTTTTATTGCTTAAAGTTTTAAAATTAATAAAATCATAAAAAACATTTTGAAAATAATATTTTCTCCGTCCTAATAGAGTTGTCTATTTTGAAAATTTTTTTGATCCAAAACTCTTGTTCACTTTCAAAAAAAATGATTTTTACACTCAAATTTTCTATATTACCCCTATTAAAATCAACTAATAAGTAAATTGAAAATAAATTATAATTGGACCCTATATTTAATAAGGGTACGACAAGAAATGTAAGAAAAAAATTACAAAACCCATAAACAATGATTATTTTTCTTAAACTGTATGATAAAGATAAAGTGGACAATTTTATTGGGACAGATGGAATAGATTATTAGATAGTCTATAATTTTTTAAAATAATACATTTAACTTTTTCCATTTAGAATATGAGATTTCAAATAATAGATTTTAAAAAAATAACAAATTTTGGACTTTTACATGCTATTTGCGCTTTAATCCCTCAAGTCCGCTACTGTACTTCGCTTGAATTCTTCATGCAGACCGCTAACTCGTCGCTCAGACGAATTTTTTTGAAAATCATCATCAGATACTTTAGTCTCTTATTACTTTTACATGTCCGAAAAATAGGTGTCTATTGATATGTTTTTAAATAATAGTAATAAACAAAAGAATATATATTATAACATTTACATTTCAAAAATATAATTTATTAGACGAAGGAAAGATGAAGAATTATAAATTTTAAAATATTTTTTCATTTTATAATAAATAAAATACATTAGTGAGTTATATTATAAGTACCGTATGAAGCACGTAATTCGATCCTAGAACCTTAAAAATATACACACTAGAATATATTAAAATTTTACTAGCAATATACAAAGTATATCAAATTATACATTATACCCAAACCATATTTTTATAAATGTATTTATTTTTTAGTATTTTACAAAAAAAAATTATTTTACATTGTATTTTTACAAAAAAAGAATAAATCAATCCCTAATTTTACAAATATTTTTAAAAGTGACGGTATTTTGTACGCACATTATTGTAAACTAACACAAGAAATGAAATTCTAGCGCTAACTGAGGTCCTCCGTCAGCCAAGCTTCTGCATGTTGAAGCCATTCAAATTCTGATCAATAATATTGAAATCTAATGAAACACTAAATTTGCCAGTTTGGTCAATTATACTCAAATCCATGGTTCAAAAATCAAACCACATGCCTCTTTTTCATATGAACAAGAATTAGTCATCCTTGATTCTCTTTACAGAAGAATTGTTTAAAATTTCCTCATCTATCATGGTTAAATTAAATAGACAATCTTCATGCATTTCTCCTAATTCTGCGCAGCCAGTGGTTGTGGTTGAGCCTGTGGTGGCGGTGGCGGAGCTTCCTCTCTTAATGGTGTATTAATGTCCATTGATGCGAGGCCTTCTAATTCTTGGATTGCAGCTACTACACTCATCGGCGTTTCAATCGTCAACTGAGGCCTTAACACACCCACAGCTTCCATTACTTTTGATTGCTGCAAGTACCATTTTAATTTCAATGAATCAAAGTTCGTATCTAAAATAACCGTATATTTCACGATTTCGGAAGTATGATTAAATTGCTATCACTTACAAAAAAATCAAGTTTCATCTTCAGATCTCCATATGCTTCTGATTGCTGTTGAGATGGTTCAGTTGCTCCCCAAGATACATTTGCATTCTTGATTCAAAAATGGCAAATCATGTAAGAAATTAGTTCAATATATCCAACAGAACATGACAGCAAAATTGAAGTTGAAAATTGTCAAGACCATTCAGATGTATGCAATTTTACATCATTTTTTAGCTAGGAATTCAGGTCCTACAACACACACATTTTTCTTATTAAATAATCACATATTCCATATTTTTGCTTGAGTTCGAAACTAAATAATTGCTCATTTATATTAAACCACAAGCTCTACTCCTTTTTACTTCCAATTCCCAAATTCCTTTCTTGACTCTATAACTAAATAGTCACACATTTAAAGTAGACTCATAAATAAGTTCACACACTTTAAACAAAGAAATTAAATTTTGAGATACAAAATAGTTTCTTAAACTCTATCTGCAAATCCTAAACTCATTTCTAAAGTTCATAACTATATCAGATACTATCTAATAACCCAACTTACTATATGAAAAGTGAGTTAATTCAAAATGTCCTAGTCTTAATATTCTTCAATTAAATGTTGAAAATTAAAACAAATGTAAAAAATATCCACTTTTGTGCCCCAAGAAAGTGGGACAATATCGTACAACCTAATTCAAAAACATCCATTCTATACTAAAAATCTGAATTAGACCATTTTTATTTTGGTAGTTACCTATATATATGAGTCGATTTTCCAATCTTTGACAAAAAAAAGTTACCTATATATCCGCCAAAACATAAACATCCATAAACTATATAATAACAGAACTGAAAATGTATTTAACCAAAGACATACCTTCCTAGGCCTACCGGGTCTCTTCTTACCACCACCAACAGCCGCCTTGGGTGGCCGCCCCGGTCGCTTACCCTGAACCGCTCCAGCACCCACGGAGCCAGAAGCAGCAGGACCAGTACCTTTTCTCGGACGGCCTCGAGGTCTAGGAGAAACAACAGCAGCAGCAGCAGTACCGTTAGCATAAGGAACAACGACAGATTTAGGTAGCCTTTTAGGTCTCCCTGGACCCTTCTTGGTCCCGAATGGCCGCCCTCTTCTCTTCGCAGCCACCTGCGCACCTCCACCGCCACCTGGGCTCACTTTCTTGGGACGCCCGGGACGCCTCTTGCTCCCCTCCTCGGTGTGAGGGTTGACTAGAGCAGAACCAATAGTCTGAGCAGTGGAAATAGGAACCGTTACAAGAGCACCAGAAGCATCACCGGAGTCAAAAGTTGGCTCGGCGGGCTTGGGCTTCGGAGGCCGACCTCTGCCCCTTTTCGGCCCACCGGAGGCGGAAACAGCGGCGGGAGGAGGATTGTGATTAAGATTAAGATCAGGAGATGAAATGTTGTCGAAGTTGATATCATCAGATCTAGCAAGTTTATAAGATTTTTTTACCAAAACGAGTTGACCCGTGTTTTTTAGCTGTTTTAAGTAATGAGTCAACAGAGCCGAGTGAGTCGGAGGTAGACCTGTATAAACGCTCTCTATATACTTAGCTATTGCTCTCTTGCTTGACCCGTCTCTTTCTTTTAACGCCGTTATGGCTCCATATATCATCTGCACCAAAATCCCCAACATTTAGGGTTTGCTCAAATCAAGAAAATTAAGAAACCAGTTCAACTTACGTCAGCATACGGCGGGTGGTTAAATGTTTGAGTGGCGGTTGGATCTGTAGCTGCCTGAGCTGTGTGGTTGTGAGCTGCTGCAGCTGCAGCTGCTTCTTCTGGTGTCAGTTGTTCTGGAGGAAGAGGAGCAGCAGTTGGAAAGGTTTGAGTTAGCGGTGCGACGGAGTGGACGGCGGCGCCGGCTATAGTAGCTGTGGGAAGTGTAAAAAATGGTGGTGGCGGTGGGTCCATAATTAGAGTGAAAGCAAGGGAAACAGAAAAAAATAATTTGTTTTAATTATTTTCTTTGTAATTTTAAATCTAAATCCAAAGACAAAAAAGAAAATGAAAATGCTAATTTCTTTATTGTAGAGAAAGAGAATTAGATATATTGAGTAGATAAACAGTATAGTAAAATATGACAAGAATGAAGGATATAATTGCCTTTTCAAAATAAATGATTAAGTGTGTCGAACTATTTCATTTTCTGTCATATGTTATATAGAAGAAAAAAAAAAGGGATAAAGTACAAAAATGATCCTAATATTTACCTAAAATCTCATTTGACTCCTTTATTTTTTTCGGGTCTCAATTGACAATTAAAATTTTCATGTTGTCGCTGCGCAAAAATGACTCTTATATCTTGAAAATTAAAATTTATATCTCTCTGTTAGACGAGGTTAAATTTTACCGTTAAACTAAGAGTCATGTTACAGGTTTCAAATTATTATTTTATTTTTGCACTTCTCATATTAAAGTCATTAATCAAAAAAATTATTTTTTTGATTTTTTATTATAAATTATTAATTATAAGATTCTAACAGTCCAACGACTTCATTGCATGTGAGTTGTGAGCTAGTTGGTACACTCATAATAGCATTTTTTTAGAAACCAGGGGTTCGACCCTCCCTCTGCAGCCAGTGGGCTATTCATTAACATAATTAATTCCGCTAATTCCTGCTAACAATTAGAATAGGTCTATTTTTACTAAAAAAACAACTTTCTTTAACCTTTATTGTTTTTACTCCTTTTAATATCTACAGAATTAGAGGTGAGCAAATACCAAATCAAGTATTACCAAAACTGAAAGTAGGGTTGTTAGTGATTAATATGATTTGAGTGCATTTAGAATTTATAGAAATTAAACAAAGGATCAATTCACCAATCAAATTGGCACGAAATATAAAATAGATCCAAGTTCACAAAATTAGATCAATTCAACCAATAAACTATAACAACCCGGACACACCCTCCCTCATTCACCCCGCAAGTGAAACACACTCTTCATTATGAAGTGAAAGAAAAATATAATTGATCCTTAATATTTATTTCTTTCGTAAAATTAGTACTTAGTGATTTTCAAATATCAATTTAGTCTTTTATAATTCTAAAACTTCATATATCATTACTCCCTCTGCTCCAAATTGATAGGCATTATTCTACTTTTCTTTATTCCAAATTATTAAACAGTCATTAATTACTTAAATGATAAAACGGCATAGATTCTTTCATTGATTATATTATATTACATTAAAAAGAGAGTAAACACCACTAAGAGTTAAGTCAACGCTATATTAAATAAGGGTAACTATGGTATGTTATTATAAAATTACTCATTTTACAAATTTCTTTATACTTGTATTTGTCCTAAACTGCCTATCAATTTGAGATGGAGAGAGTATATTTTTTTATTAAAAAATCTAGAATTTTTTTTTCACTTTTTGCATTTCATGTTCTAAACCAAATATATGAAACCCTCACACCCTAAATGTAATACCCCAAAATGTTTAATTATTTAATTGGGCCACGTGTCCAATTTCGAGTCGCCAGAGTGGCGATATCGGAAAGTTTTCCGATAAAATTAAGATAAATAAGTTTTAGTAGGTCGGTTTTGGAAAAGATTATATGCGAGAATTTAATGTTATATTTCAATTCTAAAGTTGGAATTGAAATTAAAAGAAAAAATATTAAGAAAAGTCCCAAAATAAAGTTCAGGGGCTAAAGTGGTAATTTAGCCACTACATCTTAAAAATGGAAATTTATAAGTTTTGACGGGTAAAGTATTAATATCGAGTTCTGTATTATTTATCGGGTATAAATAATACGTATAAGTTATAATAAAAGAAGTTAACGATTTAGTTATGGACTAAATCAAACAAAAGAAAAGTTCAAAGGTTAATTTGTAACAAATAAAGAAAATAAGGATTGAAGGGATGACTTAACCAAATATATATATAACTTTCATTATGAATGAAAGAATCAGCGAGAAGGAAAGAAAAGGCTCCAGAAACTTCATTTATCGATCGATTACCGTCGTCGCCGCCGTTTCTCCGTTCGGCGTCCGTTTCGGACGATTTTCGCGGCGATCTCTTCGGAATTGAATCCTCTATCATTCTAAGGCATCATAACAAGATAATCTCTCAGTTTGTGGTGTTGTATCTCAGTTTTTGTGGGCTGTTTCGTATAGGAAGTTACGTTCGAATCGTACGGTTAGGAATCAAGTTGTTTTTGACGTTTTTGAAGTGTAAAATGATGAATTATGTATTACAATGAATTGGGTATGAATTGGTATGAATTATGGGTGATTTGGGGCTTCGGAAACGGCCGGAATCCGTCAAAACGTCGCACCCGAAAGGGGTGCACGACGTGCTGAAAATCAGCACGTCGTGCTGGTGCGCGACGTGCACCACAGGGTGCACGACGTGCACCATTAAGGGCACGACATACCCTTCACAAAAATTGAAGGGCACGACGTGCCAAGGTGGCACGACGTGCCCTACCTCGACCAGAACCTCCGTGGGACTTCCGGGAGCGAAAATGAGCTTCTGATAGCTTGATTTGAGTGTGAAACTCAATCAAATGTCCTGAAATGGATGTAAAACATTATTGAAGTGAATGCTAATATGATAAGTAAGAAGTCGGTTAAGAAAGTTATTTAATTCCCAAGTACGAGGAATAGTACTCGATAAGTCGTAAGTACGACTAAGGATCATCGAGTTTTTAAGCAAACTAGAAGTGGAATCTAATCAACTTAAACTTAGAACTTAAAAATATTATACATATAAACATGAAATCTACGTCTAACTATTAGACGTTTTATCAGACACGTCAGCGAGCAGTGGGGTCAGCAAAAGTGGATTAGTACGAGCATACCACCACATCGACTTCATAATAGAGTGGATAGCGGTCACTATGAGTTGCACTTTACTTTCGTGTATTATCGATTAATATTATTTTGATATCATATTATATATATATACTGTTTATATGCATCGCACTATATATATATATATATATATATATATATATATATATATGAATTGTTGATATGCTACATGTGATTAAGTTTTATGTACGAGAACCTAGTATACGATCCAACGAAACTAGCTACCTATTGGGTGTCAATAGGCTGTGTGATCACCAGTAATTGAGTCAGTCTAGCGTGTCTGACTATGAGATATGATTTGAGATGCATGCATGATTTGATTATGAAAGCTATGATATGGATGCGATACGAGAGTGAACTCGGTTACAGTGTAACCTGAGCCCCGTATATAGTAGGTTGGACCTACCAGTGTGTTGGACCCACCACTTTGGGATTAAGAGATATGTCCTGACTGACGTGGTAGAGTGTGAGCATTCCCCGGTCGGACTATTGGAATCAGTATGATTTGAACAATAGAGAATTATGTTATGTTTCAGGATTTTAGTTTCGAAAGGATCGAGTACTTGTTCATATGTATTTTTATATTGATATTGATTTGAAATGCGATGCTATGTTTTTATAATAATACTGTTAGTAAACTGCGAACTCACTCAGTATTTTCCCAAATACTGACCCCTCACCTTTGATGTCTTTCAGGTACTTAGAGTGTGGACTTAGCTAGAAGCTAGTTTTGGGATCCGGAAGTCAGCCACGTATGCATAGTTCTTTGACTTCCGTAGTGCTGCAGTAGTGGTCCCGCGTAGGCAGTGCCGTAGCCTAGACAGCAGTACATTTTGATTGTACATATTATTTGTTGTTCTTGTTTATATTTTTGTAGGCTACGTGTATTATATGTGGTTCACGGCCCCAGATGCCGATGACATGATCTGAGACACTAACTGATGTATATAGTACCGCGAGGCCAGTTCGTACGGGGTACGGTAACTAGAGCCCGCGAGGTTAACAGAACAGTTAGTGTAATATATATATATATATATATATATATATATATATATATATATATATATATATGTTATAAATGTGATTGCATTGCGAAAAATTAATAGTGATTTAAGTCTTGCTACGGGTTCTGGAGCTACCACTCCCGTTCCCTAGCGCCGGTTGCGGCTCAATATTTTGGGTCGTGACACTAAATTCATCTTCTTCTAAATTTCATTCTATCGTTGCTCGTCCTTTTTTAGATGCTTATTGTCTGCTCGTCGTCTGCCCCTGTGTGGAGTGGTGTTATGATTGGATATCGACGTTTAGTTCGGATGAGACCTCCTTTTTGCAGCTTACATATGTTGGTCTATTTGGCTGAATAGGAATAATGTTGTGTGGATGCAGGTTAAATGTATGGCTAGATCCATTATTGCTTCAACCGAGTTCCATCAGGCTTCATGGCTGATTGCTAATAGTAGAATTGGTGAAGCGGGTATGATGAAGGTTAGCAGAAGAGACGGTGGTATTCGCTGGTTTCCTCTGGAGAAGGGATGTCTGAAAATAAATGTAGATGCAGCAGTGTTTGCTGGTAAGCAAGAAGTGAGAGTGGGTATCGTGGTTCGTGATCATCGAGTAAGCTTATTCAGGCTAGACAAGTAAATCTGCTTGGTTCCTTCTCTCATTGTCATGCTGAAATTATGGGTGTTAGAGAGGTGCTGATATCGTGATCGAGGTGGATGCGAGGGACATTGTTTTGGATATCTGAAATCCTAGCTTAGCATGACTTGATGGTTGAAGATTGTGTGGAGTTAGTTAGGCAGTTTCATAATATTTCTTTTGTTATCGTGAGGCGATCTGCGAATCAAGCTGTGCATATATTAGCGCAAAATGCCCGGTACTTGTCAGGTCATCAGGAGTGGTTCTGTCACTTTCCAGAGTTTCTCACCAATATAACTGCCTTTGATTTGATTTAATGATAATCATTTTTCCATAAAAAAAAACAACTTAACTCAATTTGAAACTTTTTTTTTACATATTCATCTTAATAGTAGAAACATATAGTTCTTATCGATTAGTAAAATAATAAATTTTAAATAAATATTAATAATAATATATATTTACTAAATGAAATTGAATAAATATTAATACATGTAAATTTAAAATTATATTTGAATAAACACACATACTAAACATTACACAAAAATACAATAATAATAAAAATAATAAAAAAATTACACAAAATAATATATCCATTTTTTCATTATTTAATTAACTATTTAATTTTATTAGGAGTCATATAAAAAAATATAATAATAAGAATATTAAATTATAATATTTGAATATACTATTTTGTCATGGGAAATTATAGTATAAATTATAGTTAATGGATTAAACAAGTAATTTGTAAAATTAAAAAAAATACAAATTAGTCCTTATAGAGTAATGAATAGTGAAACTCTACATGTAAAGTAAATTGTTCAAAACTCTAAAAAAATAAATTTATAGAATTCGGTTGTAGTTGGCTAACTCTAAATAATGGGACTCAATTCAGTTTTAAAGTTGGATTGGAGATGCCCTTAGTAATTATTTAAAATAACAGTCGTAACTCTAAAAAGACCAATTAATATGAATAAATTGTTTACTATCAAACATCAAATGTTTTACTTTTGCTACTAGTTATGAGATATAATGACTGCTGATTAAAATAATTGATCAAATGAACACCATTTAAGAATGACCATTATTTACAATGACAAATAGGAGAGATTCTTAGATAGACTCAGTCCACCACGTCATCCGTGTACTAAGCCTATCATATAATGACACGTCATTAAAATGATGACAATTTTATAAATTCGTTTATTACTTATTTACACTTTTGAATATTAATATTATAAGATTGCCATTATTTTAATAACGTGTCATTATGTGATAGGCTTAATCCACGAATGACGTGGTGGACTGAGTCTACCTAAGAATTTTTCTGACAAATAGAATAAAAAATTTAGTTACAAAATGTTTGATATCATAAAAATGATGTAAAATAATTTTAACCTTTTTTCCGAAATAATTTTATCATCTAATAATGAAGAAATAGCCTAACTTCTTTATTTAAAATGTTAGAAATAAAATAATATTATTTAATTAATATGCTGTTTGATGTGATCAAGGGCGGAAGTAGAGGCGGGGTAAGTTTGCGGTTTGCCTCATTTTTCTTTTTTGGACGACATTGTAACAACCTCTTCTTGTTATTTTGCCTCACTTTTTAGTTATGGCAAAAGGTATGAAAAACTACCGACCTTTTAATTTTTTTTATAATAGCACCCTCATCTTATAATTTTGTCAATAGCACTCTATTTCATATTTTTCGATTTCAATAGCACCCTAAATTTTAAAAAAAAAGATGATTTTATCATTATAAGCATTAAATTTTTTAAAACAATTAAATTTAAGGGTCATTTTATACTTTTTTCTACTTGGACAAATTCAAATAAGTCCCTTAATTTAAAAATCTTTCAAATAAATCCAAATAAATAAATAAATATGTATTAATAATTTAATTTAAAAAAGAAAAAACTGAACCCGCTCTGGAGGAAGCCGAACAGCTCGTCTTCCTCGGAAGATCAGCTGCTGCTAGTCTTCCTCCATGGAAGACCAGCAAATCCGGTCTTCCGCCATGGAAGGGAAGAACAGCGAGCTACTGGTCTTCCTCCATGGAAGACCAGCAGATCTGGTCTTCCGCCATGGAAGATCAGCAGCTCGCTGGTCTTCCTCCATGGAAGACGAGCAGCTCGTCTTCGGATTCCGTCACGGGTTCCGCCACGAGTCTAATTTAATTAAATATTTATTCATATTTTTTTTATTTTGTGAAGAAGAGGGCGTTTATGTATAATTTAAAATATTGTAGAATATTTAGAACTTAGGATATATATGAAGGATTTTTTTTTGAATATTAACCAAATAAAAAAAGTTCAATTTGATGTTTTAGGGTGCTATTGAAACTGAAAAATACGAAATAGGGTGTTATTGAAAAAATTATAAAGTCATGGTGCTATTGAAAAAAATGAAAGGTGGGCAGTTTTTGAGCCCTTTTGCCTTTAGTTATCTGACTCTGTTAGGGATAGGAAAGACGAAGAAAATGATTTGAAACCCAATTTGTGAACTCCATGTTGTTTGATTTGGTTTTGCATATCCCTGGTCCTTCTTTCCCTGTATTTAATAAAAGAGCAAATTACCAATGTTTTTAAAATAGGATCGGAGATCAAACCGGCTTCACCAAGGGTTTATGGTTCAACCGGTTCAACCGGGTTCAACCGGATTTTTAATTTTATTAAATAAAAAATAAAAATATATAATATATAATATTACAAATAGAAAATATGATATAATTGTTGTATATAATTATTTTGAAAATTATGTAAGTTTTATAAATAAAAATATAATAATTAATTAAATAAAAAAAGTAAATTTTGAGAATTTTATTTACTTTATAACTAGAATTATTACTAATCAATATTAATATATAATTATTTTTAGGTAAATTAATTAAATAAAATATAATGAAAAATTAAATAGAAAAAAGTTAATTGTGAGAATTTTATTTATTTATAAGTAGAAGGCTTAATTACTTAAAAACCACCCACCTTGTAACTTTTTTTCATTTATACCATGATCTAGGAAAATTTTCAATTGTGCCCTATTTTTGATTTTTATGTTTCATCTCTACCCTAATGAGTTGAATTGACCTATTTTCTTTTAAAAAAAGTTTAAATTAGTCCTTCATTTTTAACCTATATTCTAATAAAACGTTAATGTTAATCATTTATGTATTTTGTTTTTAATATTTTCATCTTTAAATTAATTAAATTATCAAAAAAATTACTCTTGGGGTACAAACAAAACATAAAAATCGAAAATAAGGTACAATTGAAAATTTTCCTAGGTCGTGGTATAAATGAAAAAAAAATTACAAGGTGAGTGGTTTTTAAATAATTAGGCCTAAGTAGAATTATAACTAATATTATCAATATATATTTTTAGAAAATCTATTTTGCTTTGGAAGAGTATTGCCTCACAAGCCATTGAAAAGTAATAACAAAAGGAAGAAGAGAGAGTTAATAATAGAGTGGTTAAGAGTTTGTAATTTTAAGGCAAAACCCATACGGAGACCCCTCTACTTTACCAGTTTTGTTCGAGAGACCCCTATCCCAAAGTTGTTCACGTTTGGATCCTCATACTTGGCAAAATCCAATTTTAACACCCTTCAATGGATGGAATTTGTCGAGTGTGTTACACTCTCCGATTCCGTTAATTAACGGAGCTAAATTATTTTTTTGACAATCCACATCATCAAAAGACCTCTTTTTTTCTTTGACTTGTTTAAACAAGTGGACCCACCATCTGATTTTGATTCCATCTCACCTTCTCCTTCATTTCACTCCAGCACTCCATCTCTGAGCACTGTTTCTTGTAATTTTCCTACCATCCTTTCAAATGCTCTCTTAATCAGCCAATTTCTTCTCCTTTTTTGGACCCATCCATCGCCGTTCACTTTTCGACAACCAATCGCCTTCCACCTTATCTTCCACCACGGCCGGCGATCGCAAAACCTGCTCCTCCATGTGTAGACGGTGCGATCTCGTCGACGAACATAATCGCCGCCGGCTTTCTCTCAAAATACAATCAGAAACTATTTGTTATATCCCTCAGATCAAGCGTCAACCCGTTGCCGTAACCTTGAACCGTTGAAGCTGCGCGGCTGCCGTGAAATAACGAACAACGGAATGGAAATTTTTGCTAAAAAATGAATAAAATTGAAGAGGCTGTCATGTAGATCGTGTGCTTTTAGGGTGAAAGGCATCTACAAAATGAATAATCATTGTACAGCTCTTGAGGAGATGTCTATTAAAAGGCTACGAGGAGGCGGCGAGAATCGCGGCGGTGGAGAAGCGACTGCGATGTCCTTTGCATCTTTGAAGTCGATTTTCTTAAAGGAATAAGTGAGCAGTCATTGTTTTGATCTAGATTTCTTATTCAGTTAAAATCTTCCTAAACAGATTGTGAGATTAAATTTTTTCCAGTCTCATATGTAACTCTTTCGGGTATGTTTAGTGGTATTTTTAGTGGGTTTAATTTCTGATACTTGGTGAATGAATGATGATGAGTACACGTGATTTCCATAAGTGAGTTAGTGAATGATAATTAAAAATTACAGAGATTTGATTGTGAAAAAAAAGAGACTTCATTTGGTGAAGAATTATTCCCGTATGCATAATTTTAGAAAGGAACTGCATAATTATAGAAAGGAAAGAAAGAAGATGCCTAGTCATCATGTAAATTACCATGTCATCATCTTTATATAATAAAAAATTACTATGTCACCTTTTCTTTTAAAAAAAAAATTACCATGTCATTTTATTTTCTCTCCACTCTCACTAACGGAGAGTGAAGCACACTTGCCAAATTCCATCCATTGAAGGGTGTTAAAATTAGATTTTGCCAAGTATGAGGATCCAAACGTGAACAACTTTGAAGTAGGGGTCTCTCGAACAAAACTGGTAAAGTAGAGGGGCCTCCGTATGGGTTTTGCCTAATTTTAACAAAAAAAATGATGGCAAATGTTAACATCCATATGCTATGTGCTTTAAAGGATAAAAGAAAATGTGGTCCCGTGCCACTCCATATGCAGCTTTAAAAAAAAATTCCAAAATCGGATTAATTCGGTTTTAGACACAAACCGGAATTTTCCGGTTTAACTGGATTTTAATCCGATTTTTTAAATCTGGGTTTTTGATGTCTAACCGGATCGGAAAAATGGCCGGTTTCTGGTTAACTCAGTTCGACCGGCCGGTCCAGTCCGGTTTTGACAACATTGCAAATTACTATAAAGTCTCTCACATTTGACATAATTCACATTTTAATTCCTCTTGTTTAAAAACTAATATAGCCTCTCACTTTTACTTCTGTCAACACTTTAGTCTCTCCGGCCATTTTTAGTGTTAGTCAACGAAGTTAAAGGATTTATGAATAAATTAATTATCAAATCTGAGTGACGAAATTGTTGACAAAAACAAAAGTGAAGAATGAAATCATTGAGAAAAACAAAAATGGGGAATCATATAGTTTCGTTAACTTCATTGACTAAGGGGGTGTTTGATAACCCAACTTATTACTTAAATTAATGCATTAAGCACTTAATTGTTTTAAGTTGGTTTGATAACTCAAAAAAGTTCAACTTAACTTATTCAGTTAAGCCAAAAACCACATAAAATAATAAGTCAAAAATTTTGACTTATTTTTTTTACTGAAAACATTAAATTATTAAATATTAGTTTTATCATTGAATAAACTTTATATCCTCATTATTTCCAATTATTACTCTCGAATAAAAATATTTTATCTCACATATATTAATTTATTTATTTTTTCAATATCAAAATGAGTGTATTATACTTAAATCAGCACTTAAAATTGCAAGGTACTATATTTTTCATTATAAATATTTTAATGTATATTTTTACTTTTTTTTATAGTTTATATGTCATTTATTCAATATTTCCGCTTTTTAATTCGGATTTCTGTTTGTAACACACAATATTTATCATCATATTTAAACGATTTTTCAGAGTTTTAAAAACTAATATTTTTTTAAGGGCTAATTTTCAAAATAAAGGGGAGTATCATTATAATCTTTAAGGACTAATTATCAACATATGCAACTAAAAATTTATAATTTTTATTTATGATATATGTAATATTCCTAATATTTTTTATATATTTTTTAGTAATATTTGAAAAAATTTAAATAATATATAATTTATATTTATTAATTTATTTTTAAAATAGTTAATGTTTAAAGGTTTAATATGTAAATATAATAATTTTAATAATATTCAGTAATTGCAGACTTGCAGTTATCAAACAGACTTATTTGATTCAGCACTTAACAAATTCAGTAATTATTATTTTCAGCACTTAAATGATGAAATCATTCAATTAACTAAGTTTAAACATGAAATTAAATTTTTTTTTATTCAAAAAAGTACAAATAAGTCCTTTATTTTTAAAAACTGACTAAAATCCATAATCATATTAACACTAACTTAAATTTTTAATTAATTTTACTAAATTTAAATAAATTTTAAAAACGTACAATTAATATATGCTAGACATGGAGAATGTTTTAAACAAATTTTCAAACGAAAAAGACGTTAATTTAATTTTTTAGGGTACAATTGAAACACAAAAATGCAAAATAGGGTAAAATTGACAATTTTTCAACGTTAGGGTATGATTGAAAAGGGGCTAAAAGGTCGGAATTTTTTAAGACGTTAGACTTTTTTTTGACGACATTGTAGCAACCTCTTCTTGTTATTTTGCCTCAGTTTTTATTTATCGGACTCTGTTAGTGGATAGGAAAAACAAAGAAAATGATTTGAAATCCAATTTGCGAACTCCATTTTGTTTGATTTGGTTTTGCACATCCCTAGTCCTTTTTCCCTTGTATTTAATAAAAAAGCAAATTACTATGAAATCTCTCACATTTAACATAGTTCTTTTTATTTAAAAATTAAATTATATGGCCTCTCACTTTTATTTCTGCTAATATTTTAGTTCCTTCATCCATTTTTAGTGTTAGTCAACAAAATTAAAGAATTTATGGATAAATTAATTATCAAATCTGAGGGACGAAATCGTTGACAAAAACAAAAATGAGAGATAAAATCGTTGAGAAAAACAAAAGTGGGAAACCATATAGTTTCGTTGACTTCATTGACTAATATTCAAAATGGACGGAAGGACTAAATCGTTGACAAAAACAAAAATGAGAGGCTATATAGTTCAATTTTCAAACAAGAGGGATTAAATTGTGAATTATATGAAATGTGAGGCGTGTTATAGTATTTTGCTCTTAATAAAAGCTATTTCTGTTAAAGTAGGGACATTGTTTTTTCCAAAGTTAGAATCATTGATAAAGATTAAATTACAACAAGTGAAAGTCATATAACAAAAGTCATATATATGATCTTACTAATTTTGAGATAATAAATAATAAGCAACAATTCGAATACAAGCTATAAAAAATCAAAAAAATAGAGAAAAATCTAAACTTGAGTCCCGAAACTTAAACACAACGATTCGTTGAGCGGGTGTTAGATGATTCTTTTTTCCTATTCGCCCGTCGATCCGCTTGATCCGTTGAAGCCTACTATTTCCGATCTCCATCTTCATTTAGATCCTAAAGAGATAGATCCATAACCTCACCATTTTTTAGATCTACAAAAATTTGGATCTAAAGTTCAAACAAACACTAAATGTTCTTGAGGATCTAAAAAAATATAAACAAATGAGGATATAAAAGACATTATTTCTTCAAAGATGAACAAAATAAAAACCCAAACCAAAACTATAATTTTAATAAGGATTTATTGAAAGTAATAGTATATCTATAAGGCCTAATGTCTTAAAAAAAAACCCGACCTTTTAGCCCCTTTTCAATCATACCCTGACGTTGAAAATTTGTCAATTTTACCCTATTTTGCATTTTTGTGTTTCAATTGTGCCCTGAAAAATTAAATTAACGTCTTTTGCGTTTGGAAATTTATTTAAAACATTCTCCATATCTCGCATATATTGATTGTATATTTTTAAAATTTATTTAAATTTAGTTAAATTAATTAAGAATTTAAATTAGTGTTAATTTGATTATGGTTTTTAGTTAGTTTTTAAAAATAAAGGACTTATTTGTACTTTTTTGAATAAAAAAGAATTTAATTTCATGTTTAGATTTAATTAATTGAATGATTTCATCATTTAAGTAAAAAAATTAATAAAAATTAAAATATTGGGGTACAATTGAAAACGGAAAATTCAAAAGTGGGTAAAATTAACAAATTTTCAACGTCAGGATGAAATTGAAAAAAAGTTTAAAGGTGAGAGGTTTTTGAGTGATTAGGCCTATTTATAATCATAAGTATTATGGACGGAGAGAAAATGATTTTCCGGTTAGCCGAAAAGATCATCTTCTCCCACACTTAAATAAGTGAAGAAGATGAGAGTTTTTATAAAGAGAAGGGAGAGAAAAATTTTAGAGCCAAAAGTCTTTGCTTTTTTTACTAACTATTTAGTTTTAGGGACATTGAAATGTTAATAGCAAAATAGTGTCAATCTCAATGTCATTAGTCGCTGATCTTTTGACTGAGGCTATAATGACATTAAGCTAGGAAAAGAAAACAAATCTTGCCCTACCCTTATTTTGTTATCTATCGACGTACTGCTTTAATTCAGATGCTTTTCATTTAGATGGGTACATTTATTATTAATGCCAACATACATTATTTTTTTATGCACCGATTCTCTTAATTCAAAAATCACTTTAAATTTCAACAAATATCGAAATAGTTTTATTTGGAGTCGATAAAAAATAAACTCCAGAAAACCGTCCTTAAACTATGCCGTTTTTATCACCTAAATGTTGCGGAGTACCAACTTCGAATGGCTTAATACATCATTTGACCTCTAAACTATACCATTTTATTCTCTGGGACCTCTAAACTAATTTCGTATTCTTTTGGACCTTTTAACTCTTTTTTTTGTTCTATTTAACCCCTCATTCGGAATGTGCACACCACACGCGATGACGTGGATAAAATTGCTGACATGGCTTTGCTGACATGGGGTTAAATAGAATAAAAAAAGTAGTTAAGAGGTCCAATGGAACACTAAAATAGTTTAGAGGTCATAGGAAATAAAAAGGTAAGGTTAGAGGTCAAAAAATATATTAAATATAAATATTTTTTTTAATCTAAAATAAAAAATGATGTACTTTACATATTATTTGAAAAAATCATTTAAGGCTTTAAAAGTCATGAAATTTAGCGTGTTTTCCAATTTTAACACAAATTTTAAAAATTTAGAATTGATTTGAAAAGTTTGAAATTGCAAAAAATTAAAAGCTGGTGTATTAAAATTTTTATAATTGGAAATTCGTGAAATACACTAAAAATTATAATTTTTTAAAAAAATCAGTCTTTTTTTTAATATTATCACAGTATAGTAAATTTATATATTCTATAATATCGTTAAAAAGACAAAACTTCTTTTATCATTATTGAAATGTAAACAAATATATACATATACAAGAAGTTATATTATGTAATTATTTGACTAAATTTCAATATTTTTTTATTTTTCTAGAAAATTAAATGGATAAAAGTTAAATAATTGTATTTTTGAGAAGGTTAATTGGTAAAAATTAAAAGTTTGAAGGTGCAATAGGAAAATAAAATAAGTTCAGGGATCAAATAGAATAAAATAGTGTAGTTCGGGGGTTCAATAGAACAAGTTATGCATTTTAATTATCCTTCACGCGCTTCAACGCGTTTGAAAACACGCGTTTTTGCCACGTTGAATGAAAAAAGGTCAGATCGGCAAAAAAATTACAATTGACGGGTTAAATAGAACAAAAAATAAAGTTAAGAGGTCCAATAGAATATCAAATTAGTTTAAGAGTCTCAGAAAATAAAAGTGTATAGTTTAGAGGTCTTAAGCCAACTTCGAATCATATATGAAACGAAATTATCAGATGACGCCACGGCATAGTAAAACCTAAAACTAGTTGGCACTCGTGTTATTAAAATTAACAAAAACAACGCCAAAATAACGGTATAAATAAATAGAGACGGAGTTGAGAATTGTGATGTCTATCTAGAGAGGCCCACCACACCTTACTACTGAATACTGATCTCATTCCTTTGATAGCAAAGGATGAGTACAAACGGCAAAAGAGAAAAACAAACAAAGACAAAAGAGAGAGCAGGCTGTAAAGCAAAAAAGAAAATGTAAAAATAGGCAGAAGATAAGGTCCCCCCACTCACTAACCTAGAATACACAAACTGCCATTGAATCCCAACTATCAATGAACAAATTCTCTTCTAAACTTGCAGTTTTCCTAGCAGTCAAAAAATTATCACACAATTATCAATCCCACTTTGGACTGTAAAGCAAAGCAATAGCAGCATCCCCAAGCAGCAGTAACTTTTATTCACTTTTACTGTTTCTACATGAATCAAGCAATGCATTTCTCACTATATAGTCGGTCACCAATTGTATACAATGCAACATAAGAAATGCATAAAAGCTATAGATGTAGTTAAAGCATATAGAAGAAGGGTCATCAAAGATTATATTCCAATCACAACCTACAAAATTACAAATGAGCACAAGTTGATTATCAGAAAGAAAATTACCTCCAAAAGCTGAAAACATAAATTATATTAAATAAAACTTAGAATAACCTGAAAATCCACAAAATCTACTACCTTCGGAGGAAGGTTAGACATCATACCCGTCTCGTACACATGGAAAGCAAACTAGCTCCATTACTTTCTGCATCTTGTCCCCCGCCGACTCAACAAGCCGAATCAAAACCCTTTCTTGCTCAAAGCATGCAATCAGTTCTCGCCGGCAACCGCCGGAAGAAATTGAGCGGTACTGAGGGGAGCTTGTGGCGAAACCTTGGATGTCTCAACACATAAAATCCAGACAGGAGTGCCACAACTTGGAAAGGAGTAACATACAGAACAATGGCAGCTATCAAACAGAAAATCACGAACAAAGCTGTTGCCCTTGGGTCTCGCCAGCTTAGCAAAGACTGCAGTCTTTCCCCTTGAGTAGCTAAATCCCCAACCACCGTCTGAATCCTCCCAGCAATACTTCTCAACCTATCATATCTCATCCTTACAATATCAGAAGGTCGTGACGTAGGGAATGTATCGAACTCCTCGTCGAGTTCATCAGGATGTGCAGATTCTGCATGAGACAGACGAGTGTCCATGTGAGGAGGATGCCTTGGCCTCCATCTATAATACCATACACCAATCAGGAATAGATACAGAAAGATCGTAGGCAAAATAAGCTCCGGATAGAGCACTAATATAATAAACAATATGTGAATGAGCACTGTTGTGATGGGGTTTTTCCAATTGCAAATCTGATCAAACCATTTCCCTACTGCAATCAAACCACTCAACACCCCCATGATTCTGAAAAAATTGGCTTTGCTTCTTCTCATACTCCACATGTGAGACCCCACATCAAGCATGTATTCAACAATTTCCTTCCGTAATGGCGGCTCTGCTCGGCTCAGCCTCATTGACACAATCTGAGTGGCTTGGTGCCTCAAGCTATCAAGCTGGCTTACTGTAAGTGGATGGAGATAGTGCATCTTTGGCAACAGAGGATGCGAATACATGTGCATCATATTAAGCAAGGATGAGCATGTGAAACGGACTGCTAAATGAATATCTCCCATCTTCTTGACACCATTAGGATGCAGGACCAGGAGAGGGTATGAGTGTGTGTAAACTCGATCAGTTTCAAGTGTGGAAAGACGGATTCGTACCTTCCCAATCCTCGAATCCTTAACTCCTCCAGCCTTATCCCCTCCTCCATGCAAATGACAATTATCAAAAACCCCAATGGTTATGACAGTACAGGGATCAGAGACCTCCCAGGTATATTGCTCATTCCACTTGGGTGCAAAGCTGTCAATAATGGTACGAGTACGAACCCACTTCTGACCGTACTTTGCCACACAGTAGGCATCTGTTGTTCCCCGACCATCCTTTGTCTTCATGGGTATCAATCCCTGCGCATTAAGAATACCTACTTCAAGCACCCCTATGCTCTGCTTCCAAAGCTGTTTGGCTGTAGGTCGAAGATCGCTGCTGTAGTGTGTTGATTCATCCAGAACATGATAGCCACCCTCCAGACAGATTCTCATGTGAATCCTGCTAGCAAATTTAATTTCCTTCTTCTTTTCACCTTCCACAAGAACATGTTTCTCCAGATTAAACCACCTGGTATTAACAGGTCTGTGGTCAAGCCTTCTGTCAATATACGGCAAAGGAATCGCACATCTCCCCAGTACCTCCTCTTTATTAGGTGCAATTCTATCTTCCACACTTAAAATCAAAGGCTCTTCAAATGGCTCTGCAGCCACAAACATAAGATCCTCATTCCACATAGGATTAATACTCCTACTTGGAGAAATTCTCGTTCTCAAAGCTTGATTTCCCAAGACAGCCTTCACAAAAACTTCTGGATATCGACCTTTATCACTTGGTTGCAAATCTTGAGCTTCAATGACATTGACCCTCAAATACCATAGTTTAGGGGAGAGATATACCTTTGACCGAATGTTGGCAAGACTGTCCATTCCGCTGATAGCAGCAGCATCAGAATGCCATGCTTCTGGAAATGCTTCATCTGCCTGTGTACCCATCCACACAGCTAACATCAACTCCCCCTTAACTTTATCCCCTTTCCTATCCTCCAACCTATACCACTGTGGTGCTAAAGGACTATCAGGAGGAACACGCTTAGGTACCTCATTCAAATCAAACAAAACTCGACCCATGAAGTCATCCTTCACAACATCCTTATCTTTAACAGTAACCTCAAGCACGGAGGCCTGAATTCGATCCTTGGAGAAGGCAAACACCTGGCTCCACTCAGGATTTGACTTCTTCTCAAAATGTCGAGTGGTACCCTTATAGTTCCCTAGCTTAACTTCTACATAAGGGTCACAACTACCAGTAACATCTTTCCCAGGCAAGTCCTTAGCCTTAACAACACGAACATACAGATATTGCATCTGCTCAACAAGATCATAAGTACTAGTGAGCTTGTCCCCGGTGACCTTCCCCCCACCGAGATGGGGATTGGTCTCCTTCAAGACAAACTCCTCGAGCGGAGGCCTCTGCATCATTGTGGGTGTTTGTTTCAAATTCAAAGATTAACTCAGTGTTCCAAAATTTATTTCACGAGTGTGTCTGTCCAGCTGTCTGTTGTGCATTCAAAAGATTTCAAAAATAAATCCCTGAAAAAAGGAAGCATAAATATTCTAATTAGCCGTTACAAAATTAAGAACCTAAAAAAAAAAAGGGAAGCCAAAGATCAAAAACATTGAGTGAGTGAGGCAAAAAATCTAACCTAAACACTAAATGGATAACCATGTGAGAGAAGAAATCACATTAAATAATTAAACTGACATTGATAATGATATAAGTAAGAAAATTACCAAGTTGTCCCTGATATTCTTGCTCAGATCTCTTTAAATTCCAAAAGCATCTTAAAAAAAAAAACCTCAAAACTCTTCACTATCCAAAAATTTCTCGGACTCTTCAGATCTGTAACGCTTGAAATCCTGTTACAAAGAATCAACCAATACATCATTAGGTGCTGATAGTATGACAAAAGAGTTCAGATCAGATAAGAAATGACACTATTTAAAGTGATTTCGCAGTTTGTTTCCCGAGAAAATGCAGGAAAATGTTTTGAAGAGAGCATAAAATAATTTTTCATTTCCAGTAGCAGTTAATAAAGGCTAGTTCCACCGCTAACTTGAACAACAAAAAAAATTATTTTTGATTTTCCTATGAGTTCTCTCACCATCCAAACCAAACAACTTCTTCTCTACTCTTTTCTCGCGAACCAAACAGAGAAAGAGAAAGTTTACTACGTCAAAAAAAGCATAAAACGAAAGAAACAGAGGCATTACACTACACAAAATCAACTAAAAAAGCTATAAAAAAAACACTAACAAAATAAACAAAGAAACCGAAGTTCATAAACATCTAATATCACCTTATAATCTGGTGTTGTATTTGATTTTCTTGGGAAAATAAAATCAAAATGAAAGATAAGAGTGAAGAAGGAGAGTTCTAGAGAGATAAAGTGAAAAGAAGAAGAGAAAAACACACACACAGAGACACAGAAAATAATAAAACTAATAATAATAATAATAATAATAATAATAATAAAGAGAAAAAGAAAATAAAATGGGGATGTTTGTGCTTTTGCTTTTTCTAATTAGGATCTGATGAATCTGCAAGAATTATACACACACAGAACCTTTTCTTTTGGTGGGGACCACCAGTCTGTCAAGCGTGGGAGGGACTATTGTCGCCGTGTTTTCCTCTCTGCGGCACGTGCATCCGCCGTACACGGCGGTGATGAAAATGAGATATTGTTGTCGGAAACCGCTTTGTGGTAAGTTAAAAAGTAATTTCGAAACACTTGTCATTGGATTCCCCTCTTTACCCACTACATTTTTGGGCGGTGAAAATGATTTTTCATTATAGTACGGCTCTTCCCTATTGTGTTTTAATTTAAGTGTTGCTTAGTTTTCTTGCTTCTAAAACCAAAATATTACTACTAATTAAGAATTGCTAAACTGATAATTGTAACCTAAATACCGGCTGCTGAGCTCTGCCTACTCTCTAGGTTGAAAGAGATAAAAAAAGAAATAGAGTGCAACAATTTGATTTTTTTCGATTTTAAGTGTAAGAGACAGTGAAGTTCAACCTTTAACCGAAAATTATCGTCTTTTAACACGTCTTTTTTATAATTATATTATTTTTTTGAATAAATGGCTCAGGTTTTTTCTAAAGATTTATGTATTATTTCAATGTTTTTGTTTGTTTTGCGGTTTATTTATGTAAATTCTTACCTCGTTCGAGATTTTTTAGTATTTTTTTTAAATTTCAGCTTCACGTTCTTAAAGATTTAAAGTGTTCATATCATCGTTTGAAGTAGCATAATAAATAATTAATAAAAATTATCAAGCTATAGTTGGTGTTTGGAATTTCTTAATAATTGAATTCATCTTTTTATTATCACATGTCAAATTTGTATATTTAATTTTTATTGTTATTTTATTTTTTTCGTAGATCGATTATAAATTTTGATTGTTGTTGTTGTTTTTGTAATTTTAATTTATGATGTGCTTCAAAGTTCGGATGTAACCTGTTAATCATTATCAATATATCTACTTTTTGATCAAGAAAAAAAATAAGAATAATACTTTTTTGTTTCATCTTTAATTGATGGAATACTTAAATTTGAGATATTTAAATTAATTAATGTATCTCTTACTATGTTTTTGTCCAATTATAGTCAAAATTATTTTATCAGAAGAATAAAAATATAAAATTGTTAAATATAGATTAATAATATTATTTATAATTGAATATATAATATAGACAGTAATGTTATCACACGTTTCATGTAGATACGTTGTTTGTTTGTCTATTAATTTAATTTAATTTGATCATATATGAAAATAAATATTTGATATTTATTTTATTTTAAACAAAAAGTTATACATATTATTTTAAAAAGTAAATAAAATATATTATAGTAAAAACTATATTAACTGGATTTTATAAAATTGTAATAATTTTAAAAAAATGAAAAAAAAAACAAAATATTCTATAAATAAACTAAATAACTAAAATTAAATATCTTAAAATATTAAATAAAATAAGATAGAAAATATATTTTATCTAAAATATTATTCTATTATTAAAAATTTATTATAAATCCCATATCTTTGTATGGCCCTAACTATTTTTAACTACAAGCCTTTGTATATTTTATTAATTATGATTAAATTTTTTATTTTTTTAATTACATTAAATTTTTAAGTTTTTTTTTACAATTATGAGCGATAATTTGAATTTAATTTTAAATGCAATCTTTACTTTTTGTATCAACTGTGACCAAACTCTTATATTAACTCTTCTTTGTGAAAGTTAGACAAACAAAATAAAAGTAATCGTAATTGATAAAAAACGCAAAAAATTACATTTCAAAAATGAAATTTAAAGTTTAAGTCATAATTGTAAAAAAAAAATTAAACATAATTATAAAAATTAAATTTTTGATTATAATTAAAAAAAATACAAAAATTTGTATTTAAAAAATAGTTTAGTTTTTGTTGATACATATATGTGAATAGTTTTTACTAGGTCTTAATCTTCTAAAGTGGAAGTTCGAACTCTCATATATATATCTACCATAAATAATTTTTTAGAATATTTATAAAAATATAAAACTTATAAAACATCTATAAAATTATTTTTTCTTCCCGGATTCATAAAACCGATTTAAATATGTCAAAAAAAAAATAAAAATAATTAATTTAATAAGTAGACCTTTAACTTAAAATAGAAATTTGGTTGGTTTAAGCCAAAAATAGAGAAATGCTTTGCTGTGTGATACTAAAATAAAATAAAAGAATGTTATAAACTTAACGATAATATAGATAATGCTTGTAGACTAAACTAATGAATATTTAGTGAACACTTAATAATGCAATAAGAGAGCAAATATTTGGGAGGATTTTACTACTTTTGTAAGTATATTTTCACTTGTAAATTTTACATGGAATGGAACCTATTTATAGGCAATTTCACCCACCATGTAATTAATGCATTTACATGCATGTCAAATATGGAGGGTTGAAATATTTTCACCTAATTAGATAGGTAACTTGAATTTGTCATCCATAATATTCACACACTATTCATAACACTCCCCCTTGGACGACAAAATGTTTATTCTAAATTACGCTATGTCGTACTGCCTCATTAAAAACCTCACTAAAGAAAAACCCAATGGGATAAAAACTTTAGTTAGGAAAAAAGAGTGCAGTGCGTAATTTCTCCCCCTCATTGCAACAGAGATAATCCTTCATGTATTTCGCAGATGGCGCATTCCAATATTATGAACATGTTTTCTAAATATTGCTGTAGGAAGTGCCTTCGTGAAGAGATCAGATGAATTATTATTTGATTGAACATACTGGATGTCAATTTCTTGATTCTTTATAAGTTCTTAAGTGTATGAAAAGAATCTTGGAGGTATATGTTTGGTTCTGTCACTCTTGACGTATCCTTCCTTGATTTGTGCTATACATGCAGCATTATCTTCATATAGAACAGTTGGACTCTTATGGACTGGAAGACCACAAGATTCTTGAATGTGTTGTGTTATTGATCTGAGCCACACACATTCCCTACTTGCTTCATGTAATGCAATAAGTTCAGCATGATTTGAGGAAGTGGCTACAATTGTTTGTTTCTGTGACCGCCAAGAAATTGCAGTATCTCCACTTGTAAATACATATCCAGTTTGAGACTTAACCTTATGAGGATCAGACAAATAACCTGCATCTGCATAACCAATCAATTCTAGATTTGAATCGCTAGAATAAAATAAACCAAGATCAGTGCTTCCACGAAGATAACGTAATATATGTTTGATTCCATTCCAATGTCTCTTCGTGGGAGCTGAACTGAATCTTGCTAATAAATTGACAGAAAAGGATATGTTAGGACGAGTGCAATTAGCGAGATACATAAGTGCTCCGATTGCACTGAGATATGGTACTTCAGGACCAAGAATATCTTCATTTTCTCCACAAGGACGAAATGGATCAGTTTCAACATTCAGTGATCGATTAACCATAGGAGTACTTAAAGGATTTGCTTTATCCATACCAAAACGTTTTAAGATCTTTTCTATATAATTTGACTGATGCACTAATACGCCATTGTGCATATGTTCAATTTGTAAACCAAGACAATATTTGGTTTTTCCAAGATCTTTCATTTCAAATTCTTCTTTTAAGTACACACTTGCTTCATTGATCTCACTGTCTGTTCCAATAATATTTAAATCGTCAACATAGACGGCTATAATGACAAATCCCGATGTTGATTTCTTGATAAAAACACATGGGCAAATAAGGTTATTCACATAGCCTTTATTTATCAAATAATCGCTTAAACGATTATACCACATGCGCCCTGACTGTTTTAACCCATACAAAGATCTTTGCAATTTGATTGAATACATTTCTTTGGGTTTTCTATTTAATGCTTCAGGCATTTTAAATCCTTCAGGGACCTTAATATAAATATCGCTATCTAGCGATCCATACAAGTATGCTGTTACAACATCCATGAGACGCATTTCTAATTTCTTAGAAACTGCAAGACTGATCAAATATCGAAATGTAATTGCATCCATGACAGGAGAATATGTTTCATCATAATCAATTCCAGGTCTTTGAGAAAAGTCTTGAGCAACAAGTCTAGCTTTATATCTTGTGATTTCATTTTTCTCATTTCGTTTTCGTACAAAGACCCATTTGTAACCTACCGGGTTCACATCTTTAGGTGTGAGGACAACAGGTCCAAACACACTTCTCTTGTTAAGAGATTCTAATTCAACTTGCATAGCGTCTTTCCATTTATCCCAATCATGTCTATTTTGACATTCAATAACCGATCTCGGTTCGGGATCCTCATTTCCATTTATGATATCACATGCAACAGCATAAGAGAAAATTTCGTCAATATTTTTCATTGTGTCTCGATTCCAAACAATCTTTGTATTATTGTAATTAATCGAGATTTCTTCGTTATTCTCATTTGTGTCCTCTTCTAGGGTACTGTCTTGATTAATTACATTCATATCCTCTTCTGGGGCATTGCCTTGGTTAACCTCATTTATTTCTTCTTCTGGAGTATTTTCTTTATCTTGTGTTTCTTCAGGAACACCTTTCTCTTTGCTAGCATGATCGAGATTTTCTGCTCCTTTTCTTTTCCTAGGATTTTTATTTCTTGAACCGATCGGTCTTCCACGCTTCTGGCGTGTCTTTGATTCATGAGCGACTTTATTTTCAGAATTCTCTTTTGGAATCTCAACTCTAGCAGGGGCATTAACTGCTGGTATATATGATTTAGTCACTCTCTTTGTATCTGTAAATGCATCAGGTAATTGATTTGCAACAGCTTGCAAATGCACAATCTTTTGAACTTCTGTTTCACATTGTTTTGTGCAAGGATCAAGATGCAATAATGAAGGTTCACACCATGCAATATTTTTATCTGATTGTTTATTTTCTCCCCCTAATGGTGGGAACTCTTCTTCATTAAAATGACAATCGGCGAAACGTGCTGTAAAAACATCACTTGTTAAAGGTTCAAGATACCTAATTATGGATGCAGACACATAACCAACGTATATTCCCAATCTTCTTTGAGGACCCATTTTTATGCGTTGTGGTGGTGCAATTGGCACGTATACAGCACAACCAAAAACCCTAAGATGGGCAATATCTGGTTCTTGACCAAATGCTAATTGTAATGGGGAGTATATATGATATGCACTAGGTTTAACACGAATTAATGATGCAGCATGTAATATAGCATGTCCCCATATAGAGATAGGTAGCTTAGTTCTCATCATTAATGGTCTAGCAATAAGCTGAAGGCGCTTAATTAGAGATTCAGCTAAACCATTCTGTGTATGTACGTGTGCAACAGGATGCTCAACTGTGATTCCAACAGACATGCAATAATCATTGAATGTTTGAGATGTGAATTCACCAGCATTATCAAGTCTTACCCTTTTAATTGTGTAATCAGGGAATTGAACACGCAATTTAATAATTTGAGCAAGAAATCTTGCAAATGCAACATTGCGAGTTGATAATAAACAAACATGTGACCATCTGCTGGATGCGTCAATCAATACCATAAAGTATCTGAATGGTCCACATGGTGGATGAATTGGCCCACATATATCACCTTGAATTCTTTCAAGAAATAAAGGTGATTCATTCTCAATTTTAGCCGGTGAAGGTCTCACAATTAATTTTCCAATAGAACAAGCTGTACATGACATATTACTTACTTGGGGAATTTTCTCACCTTTCAGTGGATGTCCTCGTGCACTGTCAATTATTCTCCGCATCATTATTGATCCTGGATGACCCAATCTTTCATGCCATAATTTTAGTATTGAAGCATCACAATACTTTTTCTTTTCAGCCATATGTGATTCGACCACATTTATATATGTATAATATAAACCAGAAGAAAATGTGGGTAATTTTTCAATTACATGCTTCTTACCTGAAACATTTGTTGTAATATGAAGATATTTCATATTATCATCATTTTTTGTCTCAATATGGAATTTATTCAGACGAATATCTTTAAAACTCAACAAGTTTCTTTGAGACTTGGGGGAAAATAATGCTTCATTAATGGTAAGTACAGTTCCCCCTTGTAATAGAATAGTAGCTCTTCCGGAGCCTTCAATTAATTTTACCTTACCAGATATTGTACTGACATTTGTCTGACATCTTTTAAGATTTGAAAAATATTTTTGGTGTTTGAGTATAGTGTGGGTTGTCGCACTATCCACAAGACATATGTCTTCATTACTGAACTTGGACGAAACAACATGCTGAGAATTATCCATATGCTTCTTAATTCAAACAAAGAAAAATTCATCATAAGAAATTATAGAATAACACAACAATACATAAGTAAATAATAAAAACATTACAATACATGCTGGATTAGTTTTCATTATTATTGTTCTCAAGAAAATCAGAAACATCTAAATGTGTCATGTCTATAGAGTCATTATGCATTAGACTGTGGTCAAAATCATCATCAGCAACAAAATTTGTTTCTATATTCTTTCCATTTTCCTTGAGGGAAGCTTGGTAAAGCTCAACAAGATGTTTGGGCGTACGACAGGTACGCGACCAATGCCCAGTCATGCCACATCGATAACATTTACTATCGACATTTTTCACTTGATGTTTATATTGTCCACTGTTTCTGTTTTCTTGTTTCTCCTCCTTCTTATCCCACTTCTGGTGGTGATTCTTATGCTTAAAGGAGTTATTATAACCGACATGGTTGTAATTATTTCCACCTCGACCATAACCATGACCACGACCACGACCACGGCCACGACCACGACCACGAGGAGATCTATATGCGCTCACATTTACTTCAGGAAATGGAGCAGAACCAGTGGGTCGTGCCGCATGATTTTTCATTAACAGCTCGTTATTCTGCTCAGCCACTAGAAGGCAAGAAATCAGCTCTGAATATTTCTTAAACCCTTTCTCACGATACTGCTGCTGGAGTACCACATTAGATGCATGAAAAGTGGAGAATGTTTTTTCTAATAAATCTTCATCAGTAATTGTTTCTCCACACAATTTTAGCTTTGAGCT
This sequence comes from Mercurialis annua, assembly GCF_937616625.2. Lineage (NCBI taxonomy): Eukaryota > Viridiplantae > Streptophyta > Magnoliopsida > Malpighiales > Euphorbiaceae > Mercurialis > Mercurialis annua. The sequence continues at coordinate 24,383,185 of NC_065573.1, read as the reverse complement.
AATTCGGAATATTGCAGAATTGTATTCACTAACACTTTTAAAATCCTGCAATCTTAAATGCATCCAGTCATAACGAGCTTTTGGAAGAATTACAGTCTTCTGATGGTCGAAGCGTTCTTTTAAACTATTCCAGAGAACAAGTGGATTATCTTCACTGAGATATTCATTTTTTAATCCTTCATCAAGATGATGGCGAAGGAAGATCATTGCTTTTGCACGATCTTGAGTAGAGGCATTATTTCCCTCTTTAATAGTGTCCTCATGACCAGAGGCTTGCAGATGTATTTTAGCATCTAGTATCCATGACAGATAATTTTTTCCAGATACATCAAGTGCCGTAAATTCAAGTTTTGTAAGGTTTGACATGATTAAACTATCAAATGAAAAATAAATATAATTAGAACTAATATTTATTTATGCGATAAAAACATAGAAATAATAATCATTTATTTTTAAGAGTAAACAAACAAGTACAACCATCATATTTTTGGCTTATAAATATGCATAATCAACAATTATTGCAGCAACTAGTAAAGGTAGAACAATAAATACAAAAATACCTAAATATAAATAAAATTCTTTCCACGGAAGATTAAATATACCAATGAGTATTAAATTAAGTAACATAATAAAAATAATCCAAAATAGCTTCATTTTTGAATTTTTGAAGATTAAGAGATGAAAAATTGTGTAGTGAAAATAAATAGTAAAGTGAGTATATATAGAGAAAAATATAACCGTTTTATTACCGTTATATAGCCGTTTGTTACCGTTATGTAGCCGTTAGGTTATTTTATATTTTTTTTTGAATAAAATTATTTAGATGAGGACAACAATGGATTAAATTTAATTATGGTATAAAAATATTTATATTTATACTAATAGTGTCAACTAAATAAAATCGTTTATAGTAAGGGGATTACCACTCAAGCATCAACGATTGAAATTAAATTATCAAAAGATTATTTATAGGAGGCTTAGCCTTCCATATAAAAATTAATAACATAGATATAAACATAATAAATTAAATATTAAGTAAATAAAATTTGTAGGAGGTATAACCTTCCATTAATTAAATAATTAGACAAGTATTAAAGTTAGAGATTTACCTTTGGAATACTTTACCGAATTTTCTTGGATTAGAGAATCGTAAACTGATAGAACGATCGTGCTGATAACGTGTTATAAACTTAACGATAATATAGATAATGCTTGTAGACTAAACTAATGAATATTTAGTGAACACTTAATAATGCAATAAAAGAGCAAATATTTGGGAGGATTTTACTATTTTTGTAAGTATATTTTCACTTGTAAATTTTACATGGAATGAAACCTATTTATAGGCAATTTCACCCACCATGTAATTAATGCATTTACATGCATGTCAAATATGGAGGGTTGAAATATTTTCACCTAATTAGATAGGTAACTTGAATTTGTCATCCATAATATTCACACACTATTCATAACAAAGAATTATTATTCTGCCAATGTAGGAAAGCGTGAACATTTGTCAACATCATAATTTACACAACGTTTGACGCCTGTTCGTTTCGTCGTAATTAATTTTTCAATGCAAGGTCATGGATGATATGGCGTGTAAACAGCTAGGTAGCACAAGTAAAACATACACTCTAAAGTAGCAACAGCAGCATAGAGATAGAAATTGCCTTATGAGGACAAAATAAAAGAGCATGCTATTTAACACGTGTCACTGTGTTATTTTTGCGGTATATGGGGTCGGTTGGTACCAGCTAGTACTACCGCTTACTTAACACTGTTGGTATATCCTGAAGTTAAAAGGATATTCATTTTCTAATTCGAATTAGGTTTGATTCACATTTATGATTTTTATATATACTAGTTTCGCATTACGTGCTATGCACGTGGCTCGTAACGTAACTCGTCAATGTACATATTAGTAAATTTATTATAATTATATCAATTTTTTATTTATAATTAATATTACATTATTTAAGAATTTTTGTAAAAGTAAATATAATATATTCGGTTATTAAATTTTTTGCCATACTGAATTTATTCTTCTTTTGGTTTTATAATAACCATAATTAAATAATTAACTTAATTTTATTAATAATATCTTTAAAAATAATAAGATAATAAATTTAAATAATAACATATTAACCAAATACACTATTTAATTTTATAGTTAAATCAAACTAAAAGATAGGTATTCCTACTAATTTGGAGACAATTTAGTTATTTTTTACATATTAAAAAATAAATTGGAGATAATTTAGCTACCTATTCTAATTAGGACTTTAATTGCAATAGTGATTAATTAAATAACCAATTAGGTAATGACTATAAAACCTTTATTTAGTGTTAAACTGAAAAGGATTATTCGGTAAATTTGCCTGTCCCCCCCCCCATCCGTGCTTTTATATATACTAGTTTCGCATTACGTGCTATGCACGTGGCGCGTAATGTGACTCGTCAATTTGTATAGTAAGTAATTCAATTATAGTTAATAGCAATTTATTTTATTTATGATATTAAATTAGCGTCAATAATTATATTAATTAAATTTATTATACTAACACTAAAATATTTTATGTATACTTAAATTAATTAGAGTTTTTGTTGGATTATAAAATATTTTATAATTTTATTTATTAATTATATTAATAACTAAAAATAGTAGTATGTATAGTATTATATTAATTAAATTTATTACAATAATGCTACTGTGTTTTAAAATAAATTCAAGATGAAAGCAAACAAAAATTTGAATCTTTTTTTAGGACTAATCTCAAACAAATCAAGAAATCATATACTGAAAAAGAAATTGAACCAAAATGCTTACTTCAAGAGAGCATGAGAATATTCTTATGTATTTGCTTTCAGCGAAAGAAAAAAGTGAAGACTGACTGTAAATTCTATTTAAGAAGTCTATAAAATCTTGATTTAATTTTGAGCACACTTAATCTCAAGTGCCTAATTATTCATCAAAAGTGATTCCTCTAAAGCTATCCACATCTTCCTCACCTGACTGCATCCGACTGTTTTATTATCAGCTGTTTTAATTACAAATTCTATTAATGTAATTATTTTTTGACATATCAAGAATAAAAAATCTTACACTTTTAGAACCATATGTTGTTAACCGCCATGGAAGAACCACAACTGTGCATATTTGTTAGCACCATATTCTTTGAATCTTTGTCACGTAGTGGTTTTTTCTTTTGTACAAATTGAAACATGAATCAACCAATCTGATTTTTAATTGAAATTTGAATGTATTGTCTCTGTTGTTTTCTTTCATCTCCGTGCACTATTAAGTAGTTTAGTATTGTAATTGTAGTAAAAGTAGTTTAAGTTAGCTATTATTTAGATAAAATAATTAATTGTAGTAAAAGTAGTTTAAGTTAGCTATTATTTAGATAAAATAATTATTATTTAATAATAATTAAAATAGCATTAAAGTGTTTAATTAATAATAATTAAAATATTACTAAGGACATTTGCGTAAAAGTGCCTGTCCCCCCCCCCATCCGTGCTTTTATATATAGTATAGAGTATAGATATAGATATAGATATAATATATATTTATTTATTGAAAATTGGAATTAAAATAATAATTATCTAGTTATATACGTTGAAAAAATTTATTTATGATTTATATATATATATATATATATATAATATATATTTATTTATTGAGAATTGGAATTAAAATAATAATTATCTAGTTATATACGTTGAAAAAATTTAAAATTAGTTCTGTAACGATTTTCAGGACTGAAAATTAAAAAATAATTTTATTTTTATTTTTATTTTATATATCTAAGAGCAATTAAATAGATTCATCAAAATTGTTTAATTTTAAATTTAAAGAGCTTTACAATAAACTAGAGATTTGAATGGATTCATTAAAATTTTAAATTTTAAATTAAAATAGAAATTGAATTTCTCCTCCTAATTTCATTATGTGTTAATAAAATTTAAAACTTCAAAATAAGTTGGTTATTTAAAAAATATATAATATTATATTTTTTATATAAATAAATAAAATAAAAACAAAACAAAACAAAAAATATTATTAATATTAATAAAATTAAATTAAAATTAATATTAGAAAGTACATTGAACTAAATAAAAATATTATTCTTTATTTTTAAAATACTCTTTATTTTAGAAAAGAAACTATCAAAATTATAATTAGATATGTTTATATAAAACAAAATGATTTTTGAGATTGAATTACTTCGAATCTTATTAAAAAGGTGATTGCAATATTAATTTAGAATAATTTTAATCAAAACTATATAAATTTAATAAACTAATTAATTATTATTTAAAAAAATTAATTAAATACTTTTAAGCTAAGAAAATTACATTGACATTTCAAAGTAAAATAATTAAGTCAAAATACACATAAAACGTATATTTAAAATAATTTATATTAGTTTTATGTTATTTTTACAATTCATCCTATCGATACCTACCTTCTTTTGATAGTTTTTTTTCATCATGATCAAATTTTATAAATTTGAAAAGCTAAACTCTCCTGAAATTTTTGTAAGTATTTTATTATTTTTGTTTAGAAGTCCTTTATTCCAAAAATATAAAACTATCTTTCCAATTTTTATATTTGGCAAATTTTAATTTTATGCTCTTTTCAATCCTTTATTTAATTTTTTTTCTTTCGGTCACAAAAATAGTATGACAATTGAAATTTTGATAAATATAGAAATAAAAAAGATAATTGTTTGGAATAAGACTTGCTATATAAAAATGGTAAAGTACATAAAGTTAAATAAGAATTTGTCAATTTAACATTAAATGATTATACGATACACTCTAGCTGAATCAATCAGGTTAATTTTTGAAAAATATATAAAAACATAATTCTGGATATGTAAAAATACCTACTAAATTCATTTGAAAAAAAAAACAAGTTAAATAAAGGATAACCTTTGAAATATAAAAAAACATAATTATCAATTATATTTAAATTTTTGCGGGTTGTTGTAATTTTATCCAATTTGTCCTCTCAATTTATAAGCGACTGACAATTAATATATGAATAAATTTTATGAGCGAATCAATCATGAATTTACTGATTATGGGCAATTAGTCCATTTTTGACAGGTTTATCACTTAAGTCATTGATGATGATAGAGAAATTTTTTTTGTTATGACACAATTATTTGTTTTTATTAATAATAAAAGGACAAATACAACTTAAAAAAAACAAATTCAAATAATTATTTTTTTGTCAATTTTTATTCTAATAATAGCGTTATTTTTATATAAAAATTAATTTATATTATCCGAAGACATTCCAAAATTTATCCTCTATATATTTTGGCATGATATGCTCAAATCTTAAAACATAAATGATCATCATATAAATAATAATATTTTGCATTCTTCTTGTTGAAAAAAAAACTTTAAAAATCTCACCAAATTTGATTATTTTTTTAGAAAAAATTCACCAAATTTGATAGTGATGCTATTTGAAGGTACAATGAAGCATTGATGGAAAGTGATGAAGATGTAAAAAAGAGTTGTAATTGATGGGTTGGGTCCTGCAATAGGGATTTATGAGTTTGGTATGGTGGGTTCAACAAGCAATCTGTACCATCTACCTACTAACCTTCTTAATTCTTTTTCTCTTCATCATCCTTATAATAAATGTTCACTTCGGTTGATAATTTTTTTTCTCATAAGAGCCTATAAAATTTTAAAACTATGTTTCTCTATTTATTGATTTTATGGATTTTTTAAAAAACAGGAATAAAATAAATTATTGTTTTACAATCAGAAGCATTGACATGTAATTTTGAATGAAGATTCAAAATTTGGTGAGGGAAAATAAAACATGACTATTTTTTAGTAGTTGTATATGGAAATTGGAAGATAATAGAAGACGGAAAATAAAACTGCATAAATATATTTTCTGAAAATATTTTTTGCTATTTTTTTTTTATTAATGTACCAGTTTTGTTTGCATAAAAGTTTGACAATTATGGTGCAATTTCCTCTTTTTTTGTTTTCCCTGGGCCCTGGCTGTAAAACAACGCATGTGCATTATATAGATCAGCATTGTCCTATTATGGGCTTGGACTTGAGCATGGACCTGGGCTCAATTTGAGAATTTGTTATAGAGGAATTTGCACAAAACACTATGTTTTTAGATTTATTTGTTTTAAATACCTCAATTTTGAAAATTTATATTTTTACTCTCTTTTTATAATGTTTTTATCTCTATTCCAATTAAAATTTTAACTTATTAGCATTTTTACTCCACTCATATAAGACATATGTGCACTTTTTTTTTATCTTTTTCTCTTTCTTCCTTTTCTCTCTCTTCTCCCTTTTTCTTCCTTTTCTCTTTCTTCTCTTCTCCATCTTTCTTTTCTCTGCAACTTTTTTTTTACGTGTTTTTTTTCATTTTAATGAATTTTTTTAATAAATTCTATACAAAAATTCAAGATAAAGAAGAATTCATTATGAAAAATTCGACCTAATTCGTCTCAAGAAATAATGAAGTTTCTCGTCATCGTCATCGCCATCATTGATCTTTTTTTTTTCCAGGATCTTCTTCTTTTTTCTATGTTATTTCAATTGTAGTATCGGTTTTTGGTATTTTTTTTTGAAAAAATCGTTTTTTCTTCATTAATGATGTTTTGACATAGTTTTCAAACGTTTTAAATTAATTTTAGAAATTTATTGGAAATTGTTTTTTCGAAACTGTTTTATACTGTTTGAAATCTTTGTAAACGGTTTGAAACTGTTTCGTTGAAATTGTTATTTTTAGACTGTTTAAAAGTGTTTTTTTTAGAAACTGTTTTACACTGTTTGCAACTTTTATAAACGATTTGAAACTGTTATTTTTAAGATTGTCTTAAAGTGTTTTTAGAAACCGTTCTAAACTGTTTGAAACCTTTATAAATTGTTTGAAACTGTATTTAGATAAATGTTGCATATTGTGTTTTATGAAACTGTTTGCAACTTTTATAAACTGTTTTGAAACCATTGTAAACTGTTTGAAGCTATTTTTTTTTGGAAACTGTTTGATACGCTTGTAATCTGTTTGAAACTATTGTATAATTTTTTTTAAATGATAATAAATATGTCTTTTAAAAATTGTATGCAACTGTTTAAAAGTACATTTGAAACTGTGTTTGAAACAGTTAGAAACCGTTTTTAATAGAGCAAATAAATAAAAAATTATCAGTTTTCTTTATTTTTGAAGAAAGTTATGATCGTTGGATTTGAATTCCAAGTGAAATTTGAAGCGAATTGATTACGAATTAAAAATTCGAGCGGATCAGAAAATATATTTGAAACTAGCAATAAAACTTTAAAAAATAGTAATAAAATCACATAAATTAATTTTTTAAAATGTCATGAGCTGAAGATTAGACTTGATTTGTTGATTTGTTGATTTGTTATTTTTTAAAAAAATAAACTGAAGAAGAAGAAGAAGAAGAAAACACTATAAACAAGTGGAGTAATTTGTAGGTATAGAAACAAATAGAGAAGGGTATAAAACTAATTGGCTGACACGGATAAGTAGATAAATCAAGTCCAAATATTATGGTAGATAATTGCTAATTTTTTTCTTATTTAGGTATTTTTCTAATTCTCTCTTTGTTATATGGACTTTAAATCTAGTGTGGAGAGGTGAATATTGTTGGGTTGGATCTTTTATTAGTCTTTTTATAGGAAAAGGGGTCATTTATGCCCTTAAGATTTGGCTTTAGGATCAAGTAAGCTCTCAACGTACAAAAAAGTTCAAATATGCCCCTAACGTCTTAAAAAACGATTCAGGCCCCCAATTTTGACAACCATGCATCCAACATTTTATTTAAACGTCAAAATTAGGGTCCCGGTTGTTAACATTTTAAGACGGTAGGGGCATATTTGAACCTTTCCGGACGTTGAGGGCTTAATTGATTCTGGAGATAAACCATAAGGTTATAAATGATCCTTTTTTTATATGAAATATTATTTTTTTAGGTAAACCCCCCCCCCCCCCCCCCCAAAATGCTGCAATGTTATATTTTTACTTTATAATTTTCATGCACAAATTTCCCATAACCCAAAATATTTTTAATAATATAATAAACTGGACAATAATATTCTTTTAGCACAATATATGCGAAACAAAAAAAGGAAATAGTTTCTTTCCAAACAAACTATCAGATATTTTTACATCTTCAACCTTCAAATATTTCCACCATTAATGAAGCTAGACCTGTGACAGTGCATAGAGATGTTAGGAATGCGGTCGTTCGGTTTATTCGACTCAGCATCAGTTAGACGGAGGTCCAGTGGTTGTACAGACTTATCGATGGTTGGTCCATCGTCACAGACATCCAGTTCTATAGCTATATCAAGATGACTAATAGTCAGATTATGCTAATTGATTTCATTGCATAGAATTTAGGGGGTGGACACGGTGACTAGCAATTAGGATTTTGCATACAGCTTTGGCTAGGTCGAGACTACATTCTTTTCTTTACTTTTTAGTTTAATTAAAAAGAAGTACTCCAACAACGATCGATGGCTTCCGTCCAATATACCTCGTCGCCGATGAGGTGATTCTGCCATTGGATTGCTTTGTTTTGCTTGTAATTGCTAATTTTATTGTTATACCATAGTCCTGAGCTGAGTTCAAATCGGAGCTGAGTTTAAATGGAAGTTGTGGATTGTGAAAAATAGTACTCCCTCCGCCCTACTTTAGAAGTCCTATTTGACTTTACACACAGATTAAGAAAACATTAATTATTCTTGTCTTTTCATGTTTTTTCATGTTTTGCCCCTATTAATGATAGTGGAATTTTTCATAAAACTCTTTTAAGATAACTAAAATAAGGGTAAAATGGGGTATTCAATGGAAAAGTATTCTAAAAATAGTAATAGGACTTTTTAAATGGGACATCCCAAAATAGAATATGGGACTTCTTAAACGGGACGGAGGGAGTAGTCGTTATTGTTTAATTTGGTTGATTTGTTTGAGGATACTAACTTTTGTATTATACATGCTAAAAGAGTTATTGATATGCATAAAATATATATAGTTGGCTTGAAGAATTAGAGGTGAGAGGACTTAGATTTAGTGTCGTGCTTTACATTTCTAGATTTAGAATTTATCTTTTTAGCAATTTTATTTGGTTGGTTTTGAATAAAAAATAAATAAATAAATTGATAGTTTTGTTAAATCATAGATTGAATGACATCTGCTTATTAAAATGTATGTGTATATAGAAAATGCTCATATTTCATATTTATTCGTCCTGTTTTCAACTATCATGATTTCTCATACTATTTATAATTATTAGTGATCTCAAAAGATCTTTTTCCATTAAATTATGGTGTTTTCCAATTCCAATCACCCAAAATACTAGGCTAATAGAAATAATAAAAGTGCTAAATTTAAAAGTCATGTACTCATATTTTATTTCAATAATCATTAATAAGACGAGCCAATAAATTTCAATAGATTGTCAATTCATTATGTGTTTCGAATATGCGTCTTATTAGAAAATACACAACGCAATTGGTTTAACCATATCATTCTCTATTACAATATATTTTAGAGCAAATTATTTTAAAGTCCCTCACGTTTTTCATAATTTACACTTCGATCTCTCTTGTTTAAAAATCAAACAATTTGGTCCCCCACTTTTGATTCTCTCTAAAATTTAGTCAATTCGTTTATTTTTTGTGTTAGTCAACCAAGTTAAAGAACGTAGAAGTAAATCAATTCCAAACCTGAGAGACGAAATCGTAGACAAAAATAAAAGTGGAGGACCACATCATCTTTTTAAAGTTTTATTTTTAATTAAGTATTTTGCTCGGTTGATTAACACAAAAATTAGACGAAAGGACTAAATCGATGATGGAAACAAAAGTGAGTGACCAAATCGTTTGATTTTTAAATAAATAGAATTAAAGTGTGAATTATGATATATGTGGGGGGCGTCAGAATAATTTGCTCTATATTTTATATTGTAGAACTACAGTGACCTAAGAATAAAAATATTTTTTTTGACATGAGAATCACTTAAAGTTACTGTCCATATTTTGTTTTATAATCAAATAACTTCATTAATGATCAATCGAAAGAAATACATGAGTAAGATATTCAAGGAAGTTATTAAACCAATTATGATGACCTAACATAGAATAAACATTACAGAATAATAAGTATGCAACCTGATTCGACAATTGTCTTATAAAAATTAAAAAAAATATTAGAAATAGTTTCACTAACATATCACAATCTTCAACCAATATGTTTTCTAGAACCCTTTCTGTCTCTCTGTTATCGGGAATGGCTTACAAAGTATAAGACTCAATTGTAAGATTATCCCACCCTTTTAGCCAACTCAACACTTTACGAATACTAATCAATTTCATAGATTCAGGATCAAACGAACACACAAAGTTAACTTATCAAGATTGGATGAACTCACTTCTATCATTGCGAACTACACAACTAATAGTTGCTCTCCGCTCACTTTCATAAATGGCGACATCCACATTTCTTTTAAACACGTCCTTTATTCATACCCTAACTGTCACACCCGTATTCTGTCGTTCGATTATGCATTCATTATCATTCATTAAAATGATAGAATCTATTTAGAATATCAATTCTTTGGGTTAAGAATTGATAGGACTCAATTGAATGTGAAGTTCGTCGGTAAATTAGGTTGATTTTGTTTATTTAAAACGACTTGAAACTTTGAAATTTAAACAGAGTTATGGAATTATGCTAAGACTAAATAAAATATTATCATTTTTATTATCATTTATGTATAAATAAGTTATTTTGTTTTGCATAACAAATATCCCTTAGTATAAGTCAAAAAGCACTCCTTTAATATTTGTTTTGTTTAAAACCTAAAACTTATGAGAAAAATTTGAATTCTATCATCCCCAACTCCATTTCAGCAACCTAAACCTCAATTTTTAAATTTCTAAGGCATTCGAAGGTGTGGGAGAATCTACTTGGTAAGTTCTTGTATCAATTTGTGCTTTAAGTTATAGTTTGCCTCTTTGTTACTTTATTCTGTTTTGTGACAGAAATTATAGCTTAGATAATCTGCATATAAGTCGAGTTATATAACTCTAAATCAAGTATTTTTTTGATTCCAGATAAATTTTAGATTGTCTCCTACAATTTTTTATATTTGAATTTAAACTGGTTCGATTGTTTTGATACCTAAAATAATCCCGACATTTTATTACTTCAACTGTGAAGACAGTTTGACCTCACCTCACTAAATCTTTTATAGTTCATTGCTAAGATATTAAGTTGATGAAATTCTTTTTGATTTGAATTCTAAACTCAAAGGGATAAAATTTCACCGAAGGGTTTGTTAAAAATGCATTTATATTGCTTCCAAGACATGTTTGATTAGAGGCCTAATGTTCTGCCTACTAAGGCAGATTTGTTGTCAAATCTTTAATCATGCATAAATCATATACAAATCCATTTGTAGGATCTTAATTTAGGTATTCAGTATTAGATATGTGTATAAATATATATATATATATATATATATATATATATATATATATATATATATGTGGTATTCCCAAAAAACTCTTTCTTTTCTCTCTAATAAACCCTAGCCGTCTAGAGTTTTTTTTCTTATTTCTTCTTCGGCAGCCGTCAATGGCTTGATTTTTCTGTTGACGGTAGCCACCCTTTTATTTATGTTATTTTAATTTTATAGAATATAATAAATAGTCAATTCTTTTTTATTTTTTGATGGATTAAAATTTATCACGAAGCGCAATTCAATTATTAAAAAGCGAAAATAGATTGAAGATCTTTCATCAATAAAATGGATTCGTCTATGAGCTATGCTCGTTTTATTTTTTTTTTATTTTTTTTTATGAATATTTTTTTTCTTTCTTTATAAAAGGTTTGTTGTCATTTTTATGTGAAAATTTTGCTGCCTTTTTTTAGAAGGAATTATCAAGTGTTGATTGAAACGAATGCTGCGAGTTTGTAGGTGATTGGAGAAAATTGAACGAAAAGTGATTGAAGATTGCACTTAATTCACAGAACAATTAGTAATTTATTTTTATATACAAATGATAATAGAAATGATAATATTTCGTAATTGATAACCATTTTATTTTTTTAGATTTTGTTGATAATAAATAATTACTAAAAGATTTTACTATTATTTAGTAACTTTTTGATAATTTGTATTCCACGTGTAACCATATTTACCTTCACACGTGTCAAAAGCAAAATTATCCACTCTATTTTCCGATCTCAAATTCATCCAATAAAAACCCGCCACTCATTCACTTTCCATAAGACCACCAACAGCAAACCATTTCTCCTTTCACTCACTTGTTTCCTCTTTCTTCATTGTTCTCTCTAAAAGATCTGCAAAACCAGAAATACAAAAAAAAAAAAAAAACTGTCGAAAAGAAAAAAGCACCGCCATGACAGACTCCGTTGAACCGTCGTCAACATCAACCGGCGATCCTAATAATCCAAACCCGAACCCGAATCCGAATCCAAACTCATTAATCCATCCACGCCGCGAACCATTCGAGCACGGACTCCTCCAAATCCCCAAGCTAATATTCTCCGACCCGACCCAAACGCTTTCGCAGCTCAAACAGAAGCTCGCCTCTCATAATCGTCCTCGAATTGACTCGGCAATTCTCGCGGACTCGCTCCAGATCTCAATAGACCACGCGAGGCTTGTTATTGATACGCTCGCATCGGTTCTTCACTCGGATTCCGACCCGCTCGTTAAAGCTTTACCCGGAGATATCGATTCTGTGGGTGCGGATTTGAATGATCTGATATTGTTTTTGTATATACAGTCATATAAGAAGTTATTGCCTAGAACTCATAAAGATTCTGCCGCTGTTACTGATGTTTGGCCTTCCACGTCAGCTTTTGACGGTTACTTGTCCGCTTTATCACCTCTCCAGGTCAATTATTTAATTCGTTTTCTAGATTAGTTTTCTGGCTGAATTAGATGATTTTAGGTTTGATTCCATGTTAAATTAATGTTTTGTTGTGAAATGATATTCTAATTGGTGAATGCGAAAGTATACCGGATGATTATTATTTGAACGAAATTTAGTGCAATTTCATAATATGCATTGGCAAATAAGAATATTTTTTGCATGTAGATTAATCTATGGATGTTTCAGCAAGTTATGAATTTAACGTGTTGAATAAATTTTCTAGTTTTTGATATATGTAATAATTTGATTATTTATTTGATTCTTGAAGAAGCACGAGGAATATCTATGTGGCTGAACTTGAATTGTTAGGATGTTATTTCTGCTCTTAGCTTGTTTAAGATTGAGTTGACGTTTCACAGTTTGGCATATTAGATGATTTCGAGTAATCTGATCATGTTAAATTTAAAATGTTGAATGATACTTAATGCTGGTAGTTGGTGGTACATATGTTGCAGCTAGTGCGTAGCAACAGTCGTCGGTTTATGCCCTCACAAGCTGATGAAGAGGCTCATCAGTTATCCTATCTACAAAAGCATATGGCTAACATTCTATCACTTTTGGCAGAGCCTGTGGAAGGAGAAGGCGAAGAGTCTCTGGTTTGTGATATTTTTTCTCTGTAGTTTGTGTTGCATCTATTCTTCTTTAGTTCTATAACTTAAGGATAAATTGCAACAGTAGCAAAATGTGTAACATCTGCGTGGAAAAGTTGTTTCAATTTGGATTTTCAAATTAAAACCTCAAAACTCTGAAAAATAATGGGAAAATGTACTTATAAAATCTCGAGGCTTCACATCTATTATGTCATTTCCAGTTCCTTCATTGTGCTTTCTATTTATTTTTTGCCTGTTTTCATAATCAATAGAGATGCCACATATACAATCTTAATTTAGCTCCCGTCCCTTTTTCTCTTCCTTGTCGTGGCACTAGAGTTGCTAGGTGCTTTCCTGGTCATTAGTACTATCTTTTATTGCACGTTGTCTCTTTAAAACTTGTTTCCTAAAATGGTAATATCTTTTTTTCTTATTGTTCATGAAATAACTTATTTTGTTCTTTCGGATAATGTCTTCAGTCGGACCTTAATTTATAAGCCCATTGTTCTAGGTTTTAACCATGGAAGGATACGAGCACCTGGGATTTCTAGTACAATTTGGCGATAAGGGGTCTGAAGAGGTTTCATTAAGTCAAGCTGCTCCATTTTTTGCCAATTCAGATCCTGACATGCCTGCTGTTCCTGTTCCTGCTGTGCAAGTCCATGATTGGATTTCGCAGAATATTTCATCTGCTTTGGAACATATCACTGAAAGAATTTCTGCAAAAGAGAATGGGCCACATAGTGCATCTGATACGGATGTTGCCATGGCCGATGCATGTACAAGCTCAATTAAGCCTGCACCAAATGCTAGGGGATCAAGTTTTATTGAGGGGATCTCAAAATCTTCATATGTAAAGCATGCAGCGGATCTTAAAGGATCTTCTGTTAAGGTAATGCATTTTTATCTTTCCTCATTGTTATTAAGCTATGGAGTATTTAATTTCATTAAATTTTTATCACTGTTCATGTGGAATTTTATCGGTAAGATGGAATTTTTCCGTCATTATATTACAAAGTTATCTGAAAATATATTTGAAAGAGCGAAAATATTTCTTCTGAACATTTGGAAATTGATCTGTTATTATTCTAGCAGCATGGATATGTAAACATTACCTTCTATCATTTCAGTATAATGCATATGCAGTCCTTTATATACAACATGCCTTAACGTTTGAAGCTGTCTGCAATAGTTCTGCATGCATGGTGATGCATATTTATTTTTTAAATGTATAGAAAAATTTGCCACAAACATGGTGTATGAAAGGTGAAGCTGGAAGAAGCTCTTTGTTGTGTTCCAGAATATGGGCTGTTGAGATTGAAGTCATTTGAAAGAAGATTAAAATCGAAAGATATATGAAGTATCTATCTTTTAGTTAATTTCGGAAACTGTTTCACTTTCCATGAAGAACTCTAATTAATTGTTGCATCCGTAGATGTTACAAAGGAATGGATACCAATGAACGTGTGGGATTTCAGTCCTAGCTAGGTTAACATGTTGGAGTGTGTGATTTCTCGGGTATTTACAGTCCTTGTTTTGGTTTTTGAAGCTAGCAGAAATGCTACGTCTCTTCTTGGTGTACAGTACTCTAAATTTAGCTGTTAGCACACTTTGTAATCTAGAAAGGTTGTTTTTACAGAGGCGAAGGGTGAGGTGAGGTTGGGGTAAATATGTGTGAACCTTGACTTTTTATTCTATGAGATAGGCGATAAATGATTAGGTTAACTCAAATCACTGGACTATTGACTTAATGGCACCTTGATTATTTAATTTATGTTATATTTTAGATCTCAATTGCCCCCAACTTATATAATACATGTTTATGCACGTGTCTGTGAACGCCGGGCACTGTCGGATCATTCTACAGGTGTTATTTTGTTTCAAATCATATGCATGGCTCATAATTTATGGGTTCTCTCATAGAAGTAATAATGTTGTTACTTCATAACATCAGAAGCTGCTACATTCTTCTTGTACTGCAGAGCCAGTCTTTGTTTCATTCGTGAATATAGAGAGAGCTGTAGCCTGTAGTTAATAGGCTAATGTGAACGAGAGCTGTGTTTACCATATTTGGAGTTGAATAGATATGCATGTAGAAACAATCAGCTGCCAACTATTCTCTTCATTCAGTTCTTGAGGATAAGGTCTGCTGCAAATTAGCGGCAAGTTAAAGTTTATTTCAGAACTAATCTAAGTTATTGCAACCAAATTTAACCATCAATGTTATTATCAGAGTTCATTTCAGGATTAACCTTGTTTGATGCCATTAAACTTATCAGTAATCAGCTTGTTATATGAAAAGGAAGCCTAAATTCACTGTCCTTGCTGAAATGATAAGTTGTCGCTTCCTTGGTGTTGAGCCTTTTTTAATTTGTGAAGTATAGTTGGTTGCCCTCTGCTGGTATTGCCATGATTGCTTTTTCTGCTGGTCAGTTAAATTGCTTCCTTAGTGCTTTGTATAGAGAACTCTTATGTAACACACTTTATCTTTTTTCCAAAGTAGAAAAGAAAGGAGCTCATATCAATTCAATTGAATTCTTGATGATGGTAGAATTTAAGACAACTTATAATGAAGTTGGGTTGTTGTTTGAGCAAAAAGGTTGGTTCCTGACGGGCCTCACTTTAGAATTGTTGCAAATGTATCCGCATAGAACTATGAAGGATTATTAAAAAAATACTTGGCTGGCTAACTCATGAATTTGGGAACAGCTAGATTTTATGCTCCAGGCATTTAATTGTTTTTATAAAAGCTAACCCATGATCTTTGCGGTAAATATATGGCTGTGTTCTCAGTTGAGTCCAATGCCACCTCCCCCATTAAAATAAATAGCAATCTCATTTTTCTCCATTCTTTATGCTGACAATTTACTTTCTTGCATTTCTTAAAAAGGATAAATGAGTAATCTATGTGAAGCCATATGTAAATTTCTTCTTTTCTTTTGTCAAAAAGTTTGTCCTGGTTCTATTTGCTTTTTTGCTACTCTGACAATGTGATGCTTTCAGGTTTTGAATTGCCATGACTCTGCCATCTACGTTTTAGCACCCCTGAGACATGCTACCATCTATGGATGCTCTGATGCTACTATAGTTCTTGGAGCTGTTGGCAAGGTAAGGATAAAACTAGTGGCTTTTGTCATTCTTGAGTGTTGTATAACTTGTGACATCCAGCTGAATGACTTTTTGTGGATTAAATGAAATTTAGCGTGCAGATCTGCTTGTGCTTTTTTTGGTCCTACCTGAAATGTAGTTACAGAATTTGAATTTGTTTTATACCTATTTAGGTTGATTGAGAGGAATCATGATGAGGAACAAGATAGTACCATTCTCCTTCTAGTTAATGATGAATATAAAATTATGCCTTACCTAATTAGTAATTGAGGGGCATGATGAGCGCACCCTTCCATTTTAACAAATTTCAGCGCTTGTGTATGGACTTGCTTGTAAACTTCTTGGTACATTTGCACTCAACATAAGAGGGAGGAGTTAATGTGTAAACATGTTATAAATTATGTGACTTTGCTGCTTTATCTCTATGCCACTTAACTATCTGGTGTTGGTTCTGTGACTTTGTGGCTCTGTCTTTTTGACATTTAGCTCATATAGTGCTGTCTTTCTCAAGATATGATTTGTAGTAATACACAGACATGCTACTAAGTGGAAAATGTACTAAGATGGAGCCTTTGATGTATTCAACATATCAAAGCTCTTCTTGAGCATACTAAATAAAGATATTGTCGATTTGTTTTGCAAGGGACACAAGAAAAGTGTTTTAAAATGCGCACAAGCTCCGGTTTGATAAAATAGTTCCGGAAAGTTTTTTAGTTGTTCGATGCACTAAAGATCAATGATTTTATGCATGATTTCTAAACTTCAGCTTTACCCAATCTGTCCTACATCACTCAGGCATTTATTGTTCAATGATATAATGTTCTTTTAATTTTTTCCCCTTATAGTTGGTTTTATGTTTTTAAATGCACTGCCATTGAACCGTTTTACTTTTTCTCAGCTTTTATAAGGTGGAATGTTGAAATATGTTATTTTCTAATCACTCCTATTTATTGTAATACTTGCTTCATTATATAAATAGATTGTGAAATGTCTTTTTTAAGCTTTTGATGTTTTCTGCAGGCTGTAAGGATTGAGCATTGCGAGCGGGTTCATGTTATTTTGGCAGCAAAACGAGTCTGTATTGCTAATTGCCGTGAGTGTGTGTTCTTTTTAGGTGTAAACCAGCAACCGCTTATGGTTGGAGACAACCATAAACTGCAGGTCAGTTTGCCATTATTTACCATGGACTGCTGTCCTGCTAGTATGTCAGCAGGAGTTGTCATTGTATCTTCTCAAACTTTAATTACAAATGGGGAACAGTTCCATTGACAATGGCGAGACAAAAATTTATGATTTAAACTTATTTATTCTTTTTTCAGTTTCTTAGATTGTCTTTGTGGTTTTTGTTGGTTACAATTTATTTTGGTGATTCTGGGGCTGGAGACTGTAGTTGCGTTGGGTAGTTTGGAACTTACATTTTAGAAATATGCTTCACGATGATTGGTATTAGGATTGCGCTGCAAACTCTGTTTTTGTTTTTTGCTTTCCCAGAAGAAAACTTCTTTCAGTTCAATATAAGGAATAACAATATCATATGGTCTAGTTCACTCTTTGACTGCAATGTTCCTCTTCCAGGAAATACCAAGACTATAACTTGTTTCCTAATTACCATATAAGAGGAGAGGCACTTGATCTAACTATTATTACATTTATGTCAACAACTGATAGGTTGAAATGAGCTCTGTAAAGTTGAAGCTTGAAATAGTAAGAATTTTGCATGCATGTTCTTGGTTCGTCCCTGGTCAATTGTAGATAATCTTATATATCTTGCTTTTACTGGAATTTCTTGAGTTTGACACAATCTGTGAAGATAGAACATATTGTTCTATTTGAGTATAAAATGTGCAAATTAATGTGACTACATCTTGTAAGTGATTGTAATTGTTGATTGGCCTTTTTGACTTGACTGTTTGTAGTATTTGATTTTTATTGGGATACACCTATGCTTACAGTTTCACTGATTAACATGTACAGTAAATTGAGCAGTGCGAATATTTTCTATTGTCAATATTCTTGTAAAAGTGCAAGCATGTGTTTGTTTGCCTTAATTTGAATGGAAAAATCGTTCTGTTTTCAATCAGGTGGCTCCTTACAATACATATTACTCAGAGTTGGAGGAGCACATGGCTGAAGTGGGCATTGAGGCAACCATTAACAGGTGGGATGATCCCTTGGCCTTGGGAGTGGTTGACCCACACGATTCATTATCTCATCCTGCAGGTGTATCTGATGTTCAAGCTGAGTCAGCGATTCGGCTGGACCCTGATCAATTCACCAATTTTCTGGTATGAATTATGCTTCTTTTAAGTTGAGGAAAATGTATTAGATCTTTTAGAATAGTTTTGTTCATTTTATAGTTATTTTTATTCAACCGTTGCACATTTTTCTGAGTCATCCTTACTACTCTTTTTCCCTTTATTCATTATTAGCGTAAGTCAGAGAGAGGGATAATGATACCAAATCACACCTTTTTTACTCATTGAACTTATCTCTCATGCAATAATATGTGCTCTCTATTTTCTGATGCATGCAGATTCCTAATTGGTTTAGTGGTGAATCTCTTGGGTCAACAAAAGATAATCCTTTTCCATTACCAGAAGCTTACATGTCAGCTCAGGAGAGAAATGTATGTGATTTTGGTTAAAGCAAGATTATTATTATGAATTTATGAGTTATATACTAAAATTAGCTGATATGGGACAAGTAGTGGATGAGCCTGCATTTTGTTTGTTGCCAATGATGCTGTACAATTTCTTCAACTTTTTTTTTGCTAAGTTTACGGTTTAGGGTCTTAACTTTTAAAACATGTTGAATTCATTTTCATTTTACTTATATTTTATGACCAGCAAAAGAACTTGGGGGAGATAAAGCAATTATTGAGGGAAGCTCCTCTTGAAGAAAATCGGAAGAAGGAACTATCGTGTGCGCTGCATGTACTATTCAAGGACTGGTTATATGGTAAGTTTCATCATCTTAAAAGCATATGATGAATTAGCAAAAACTGCGAGAACTATACTATGCATAAACTTCCCTCTATATCTACTTAGTATATGCAAGCTTATCTTGCTTGTTACTTTTAGTGACTTACAAAATATGATATAGATTATGCATCAAGTTCTGAACGATAAAGGTTATCTTTGGTCATGAAGCCTCGTCAATCCTAACATATTCCCAATTTAGGATGATTCCTATTCTTAGACATCGTGTCAAAATTATTTGCAATCCCGCCTCACAATTAAAAAATTGATATTGTTGGCAAGGATTCATGGTACCACGACAAGTTGGATGTTTTATTGATGAGTAAGCAAGAGATGTTGGTGCTTTATTGTGTAATGATTCTTCATTATGGAATAGTCTGATATTGGAGCATTTATGAGGTTTTCTCCTGCTGCTAAAATGTTTTTATGAGGTGGTATTTGTCTTAGAATCATTATCGTGCATCCGAAACCCTGTTGTGTTGGTTTTGTAAAGTATAATCTACTCTTAGCACCACATATTATAGTGAACATGCGATAGGGAGATGTTAGTGAATGGACAACTTTGCAGGAAAGACGTCCGATTATAAAGTCACGTTGGTTTAGTGAATACAGAGACTTGTATGTTTGAGTAATTTAATGATAGCATCACTTTGTAATTGATAGACGGTTCAACTCCGCTTTGTTCTTCTTCTAAAAGCATGCTGGGAATTGTCTATAGAGAAATATTTCTTCCAAAGTTATTTTTTTCATTTATCAACCTTTACCTGTTGTCTCGGTATATAAGCAGTAACTAGAACTAAACTGTCAGCACTATTTTTATCGTGTCGTTATGATTAAGTAGTGATAAATGAATTGACTATTTGTTGGTTGGTACCATGCAGCTTCGGGCAATATCCGTCAACTTTACTGCCTACAAGGTGATTGATGTTGAATGATGAAGGTGTTGTTGCATAACAAATCTGGCAACCGGAGGTGCTCTTTCTGTTTCAACTCAATTAAAATTGGCGCTAGAGGCAGCTGAGAATCATCCTATGTACTTTGGAATCGTACGCATTTGTCCGATGACACTGGTGCACAGAATACATTGATTTACCCTAATCTCACTGTAATATTTTTTTTGAAATTGTAATATTTGTTAACCTAGATTCACAATCTTGTGAATTTTTTTCCTCCTTTATTTGCCATTTAGTCTTCCATCATATTAAGTTCATCTTTTGAAGTTTTGGCTATTAGTTGGTTGGTTGTTGATAATTGATGGCATTGTCTCGCATGAATTTTCTTTTGTGTGCTATAATAACAATTTGAGTACGTTGTACTAGGTGTAATTTTATAAAAATTGATAGACGTTGAAGAAATAATCTTTCATAACTGTCAACTTTTACATTAAAGCACCGATGGAATTTGTAAATCCAAAATATTTTGGTTGCTGAACACTAATTTTAATTCCACTTATTATTTTTTCATACTGGAATTCAAATAAAGGATGCTACTAATGTTAATAATTAATTTGGTCATCAAATTTAACTAAAATATTAATTAGGGTTTCTCATCTATTTTGATATAAGAGTATAGTTTGTGTTAAAAAAAAGGAGTATAGTTTGCAAGAGAAAGCTGTACCCTAACAATACCTATCCTTTCTCATAATTAGATGGCAGAAATTGTAGTTTGTGATTACAAAATTTGATTGCACAGAGTGGATTTAAATGAAGATTACATGCTGCACAATTACCAACAATTAACTCTCTTTATCACAATTACATTTCATTGATGGAATTTAACTAGAAGGTACAAGCTGAAAGAGCTTCTCTGCTTCATCCGGGAAGAATTGAATAAATAGATAGGCGCCTGTAAATTAATGAAGATAAAATCAGTGAAAGAGCTCAACACCCATCATTCATATATGTTGAAACACTTACAGATGAGTACAGTCCCAAGAACAGCTGAGATCTTGCCTTGCACCGTAACCAAACCGCCTTTTCCAGCATTTTGCAACTCTGCTGAACCTTCAGAATCAAATGTTCCTGCACAATTACAATACAACAAACACTTCAGACATCAGACATTTGTATACACATCACAAATTGTCTTAAAAGATCTGGAAATAATCTTTCACCTGGTTTTACAGATTGAAGACCGGATGTTATGCAAGCTACGTTCTCAAAACCGATCTCTTCTAACTTGTTGGCTGCTGCTGTAGACCTTCCATAATGAAACAAATTTATGTCACTTATAGTTCTTCTACATGTATCACGGAAAAAGAAACTCTGAAATGGAACCGCAAAACGGGAAATAGGGAAACCACAAAAATAGGTTATACTTATACATATAGAGTTTCGGAGTTGCAGAAGCATTTTCAGAAACATAAATGAAACGAAATGTGGAAATGCAGAACTCGAGAAGTAAAGCCTTTGAAAGATCAAAATTACAAAGTGAAGTCAAAATGAAGAGAAAAGATGAAATATCAGAAACTAACCTCAACCCCTCTTGGCATACAAGCAGCAGTTTACTTTCATCTGAAAACTTGCTCTTCACAGTTTCCACAAACTCAGGATTAGGCTTAGTAAATGCTAATCCGAAGAACAAACCCGAAAAGTTGTTGTGCACGCTCCTTTTTATAATGGTGCCTGCATACAAAATAAACCATAAATATGCATAAACAAGAACAATTTGCAGGAATTTGGAGATAACTAATCAATAAAATGAACTTTACCTAAGTCATTGTCTTTGTTCTCGATAAAAAGCGGAACATGATAACATGATTTGATATGAGCTCGATTATATTGAGTTTTGTCCCGAACATCCAATATACTATATCCTTCAGCTTCTGCAAGATTCTTTGCTTCTTCTCCATTCACATACTTCACTTCAGCTCTGATCCCAAACTTTTGATTTCTTGGGATGTTTCTTGAACTATGACTCCCACATTCCAACCAACATGTCTGCAAATTGCTGAAACCATATCCATAAAGCTTTAAATATTTCCCATTTTCATAATTATCATGTAATTTCATAGTAGAAGTTGATGGCAAAATAATAAAAACAAGAATAACAGTCACAGTACCCAACTCAAAAACACTAAAGAAAGCAAACAAGAATGCAAATTATGAATCCTAAGAGAGAATTTATATGCTAAGTCCTGAACTGTTCAAGCAAAACAAGTTCCTTAAAGAATGCAAACTCACTGCCATAGTTGCATAGATTTGTTTGGAGATCAGAAGCATAGCTTACCTTCTGGAAGCGACAGTTAAAGAAGAAGCCGTAATCCCAGCCATTGAAACACTTTCTAGGACACTGTCTTGAGAGAGAGTATAGCTTCCATTTATTAATGGACCATGAAATTTGAGAGGGGCAATGAACTTTTGCCATGTGGCATTTCTTCATATCCTACACCCACTGGATGTTGCTTTGTAAATTGTAAATAATGTTTTCTAATCTGGGACCCTTGGTGAACCGGATTGCTGGTTCGTGGTTTAACCAATTCAAATGATGGTTCAATAAGTTACAATATTTTAATATCTACTTGAAATAATATGATGTATATTTTAATATTTACGTGAAATATTCAATCCGTTATGTACGAAATCGGTAGCAAAAACACCATCAAAATATAAAATCAATTTGTTGTGTATCAAAAGACACACGCGAGATGTACGGCGAGACAAAAGAAATGCAACGACCGAGAAAGAAAGAAGAGAGAAAAAATTTGAGAGAAGGAAAAGTAGAGAGAAAGAAAGAAATTTGAGGGGGAGATAAATAAGAGAAAGAGAAAAATTGTGAAAAGAGAGAGAATAATGTGACCGCTATGATGATAAAATGACTGAAAATGAGTTGAAGCTCATATATAGAATGTAGTAGGTGTTTTTGAAATCGAGTTTCTAATTTAGATAGGGAGGAAAATATAAAAATATAGCTTAAAAAAGTTAAATTAAATTTCAAAAGTAGGATATTATATAAATAGTCCCTATTTTATTATTAGCCTTTTTTGTTTGTGCATAAAAGTAACAATATAATATATTTAAAGTTTAATCGTTTAAAAAATTCAAACCTCTTCGACTTTTTATAAGACCAAC
This sequence comes from Mercurialis annua, assembly GCF_937616625.2. Lineage (NCBI taxonomy): Eukaryota > Viridiplantae > Streptophyta > Magnoliopsida > Malpighiales > Euphorbiaceae > Mercurialis > Mercurialis annua. The sequence continues at coordinate 24,359,446 of NC_065573.1, read as the reverse complement.
TAATTTTTTCTAATTTCAGTAGTTTTATCCCAATTTTATAAATTTTAGCCAATTTCAATAATTATACTATTTATAAATATTTTTAGTGTTTTAAACAATGAGCTAAGAAAATGTAGATGTGTTTTAATTTTATTTTGGTATTTCTATATATATAATTTATAAAAGTTAACTTTTGAATGCAAAATTTAGAATTGTTGTCAATTTTTAAAATAGTATGAATTATTGGAATTAAATTTTTTGGTTAAATTTGTAAAAAAATCGAGAAAATTTGAACTTTTTAATCATAGGCCTATATCTAAAGTCACAACTAAATTATCATATTTTCCTTGCCTTTTTAAAATAAAGAAGAGAAAATTACACCATTTATAAAAAAAAAATGAAAATAATTATAAAAATACATATTAATTTTTTTTATTTATAAAATCTTAGTTGATTTAAAATTATTTATAAAAATACCAAAAAATAAAAAATAATTACAAACATACAGTGTATACTGTTGGTATAATGTTAGTATACTAATAAACTAAAAATATACTAACATTATACCAACATTATACACATCAGAACATACTAAAATTTTATTAATATTAAACAAAAAAAATTACCAAAACTACATCAAATCGTATACTAAAAATTAAACTAATAATATACCAAATTATATCAACAGTATACCAAGAGTATACACATCAAAATATACTGAAATTTTATTAATATTAGATAAAAATTACACTAATATTACACCACATCATATACTAAAAATGATACTAACAATATACTAAAATTATAACAACAATATACAAATTCTCTAGTTCATTACCAACTATAGTGGAAAATACATATAAAAAATGTACATGTTATAAACTATAAAATATATAAAAAAAATTATTAGCGATATACTGAAAGTATACTGAAATTATACCAATAATAAATCAAATACTATTTTTAAATTCTCTGGTTTATAGTTTTAACATACCGAAATTATACCATAATTATACCAACATTATACACATCATACTTTTGTAAATAATTTTTATTTTTTGGTAGTTTTGTAAATAATTTTAAATCAGTCCATATTTTTATAAATAAAAAAAGTCTACAGATATTTTTGTAAATATTTTTAAAATTTTAGGCGGTTGTGTCATAATCCCAATAAAGAATGTTCAACTTCATATAGCCCGACTTTTTTTTTGGTTCAAATTGGTTTTATTCTTGATTTAACCAGCCCGACTTACCAGACCAGCCTGGTTGTTGGTGTCAGATAGTTGTATTAGCAGCCACCTGCTGGACATTTAATTTAATTTAATGTTCATATAAACATGGCAGTTTTGAGGTGATATAGGGTCATTAACTACTCTAAACACTCCACAAAACCATCTGCTTGAACAAAAGATCTAAATCTTTGAATTTTGAGCAGAGCACCAGAAATCCAAGAATGCTGAAATCAAAAGGGCCAAATATATTTTTTTACAAGTTAAAAATGTAAATTTCCCGAGCAACATTGACGGTAGCGAGTCCTCAGTTTTTCAAACTCAAAACATTATTTTATTACCAGTCTCTCTGTCAAAGCTGTCTGAAAGAATGAAAAATAAGCATCTAACAGATCTTCCAAGCAAAAAAGGGCAAGCATGTTTATTTCAGGCAGTGAGAGGCAAAAGGGTTCCAAGAGTATGTATATATCTCTAAGACAAACATACAGGTGATTCAGGAAACAGCAAATTCTTCTTCGTCCTGTTTCTTTTACCAACAATGTCGATGATTTAACCTTCAACGGTGGATCTTTTCTTGGTGGTATAGGGATAGTACTCCTTGCCGTTGTCTATTCTTGTGGTCCGACCTCCAGCATCAATGAGTGCAGATGTGACGGCCAGTGCTGCTCCAGCAGACAAAGCAGTTGAGATGCTCCTTCCTGCAAAATGAGCAATTGTCACTTTAATTGACAAATGATAACCATAACAAAATATGAACCCTACAAAAAAAAAACTGAAACTTTTACATTTTATGTGCACAAAAAAGAGATTATTATGAATGCGGCAAACACTATTTATATTATGTTGTTGTCCACATAAAAAGCACCATGGTCGGCATAGATAGCTATTGAGGGCTATAATCAAAGCCAAAGAATCCTCTTAACGATACATTCTTGCACTAACTTGCTACTCTTGTCGATCAGCATAATAATGGTTCTTCGGCCATATGAATACTTTGGTTCGCTTTGTTATGGACAATGAGAGAAGAAATTTACTATTTTGGTGTTTGAAGACTAATAAAAGAAAAGAACACCAGCATTCATGAAATGCATGCTTAGCATATAACTTCACGGCAACTACATGACATTTAGAAGAATTTTACGTAATTTTGGCAGTATGGATCAATAATCTACCTCCTTCCCTTATATCTCCAAAAAAAAAAAAACAGTGCAAGCAAACCTACAGCAATCAAGGATGAATTTCAACATATTACATGATCTCCCAAGATAAACTCTGCAACTTCCAAAAGAGAGAGAGCTAAAACATATTTATAATGTAGCTTTCACACAAGTCTTTGACAAATAAGCAAAATAAACTGTTGATTTTTTATAAGGTACGAACAATATTTTGAAGTTGAAAGATAAAATCCTGACAAAAAAGATGAGATTGTTTTGTTGGTTTGTGGTGGTAAATAACCACCAAGCTTGATAGCTTTGTACAACTAATGACTAGTCAGCAAGAGGATATCAAGATAAAATTAAGAGCTTCAGAGATGCAAGAACCCTCAACTAAACAACAAAAAAATCAGCATACAAGGTTTTGAAGACATTACAGCCATAATGCTAAAAACTCTAATCTAGTAGCAAACATCCATAGCTCGTTGGTACACCCAGTGGCGGAACCTAGCATAGGCTTGAGTAGGCTCTAGCTCGGGATGCCATCGGAAATTTTTAAGAGGAGGTAGGGTTTGTAGTAAAGCTAGAGATAGAGAGAGGTTAAGCCCAGGCTGCGGGAGGTTATAGATGGACTAGATGGTCAGAAGTCAGTTAGCCCAGGCCGAAAAGAAATCCTGATTCTGCCACTGGTGGAAATTCTGGAAATGAAATCATGGTTTCAACACGAAGGCCAAAAATCGGAGCTTCTTAGGTTTATAGGAAGCTGCCTTTCTTAGAGTGTGTTTCCTTCTTTATTTTCCATTTAATTTCCATATAGATAAAGTTAACAAACTATTTTCAGTCACAGGTTATATTTCAAACTGTCAAAATTTTAACTCTGATAATGTCATGGACATATAGGCACTTCCCAGATTAAAAACAAACTATGACACTAACAAGGAAAACTGAAACAAGGATACGAAAGCTTATTCAAGTAAATTTAGCAGAAATAGAAAAACCTCACAAACATGTAAATCAATGTCACATGAATTTATTTATTTAGAAATAAGAGCTAGTTCGTTTATGTTATAATATGGCTAAGTATACCATAACACGAAAACTTACTATATTTTTGTTCGAATATCTAACAGCTGTTCATTTTTAACAGGACTCGTATGTGTTCCAGTCCACCTGGAAGTCATCAAACTCTGCATGCTTTTAAGAGTCTACCAATCAAAATTTAATCATAAGATATTCATACACTAATAACACTACATTGGATTTTCACCTGAGCCCATTACTAAATATTTGCAGTAGGATGAACTATATAAGTTGTGAGAGCTTCAATTGAAAAACAACAAGGCTTCAAGAAAGCTAACAAGTTACTAAAAGTTAACAACATTTAAGGACATAAACCATCTACCGCGCCACCAGTAAGATCCAATAAAGTCTATCTAAATAATTCCTTTACATCAAGTCATAACTGAAACTAAGATCTTAAGATCTAATACAAAACAAACAATAACTCATCAAAGGAAAGCACATACCTTTAAACCCTATAACAGAAGCCCCAGCAACAAAGCCACCGATAGAACCATTGACGAAATCTCTCTTGGACCTATAATGCTGAGCCAGCTGCTCAACACCAACGAAAACTCCACCAATGGCTGCAAAAGTCAAGCCATAGTTGCCCATCATCTTGACAGTCCTTATTAAGCCAGGAAGAGCAACATGCTTCTCGACACGAGGCACGTCATGCCAAGTGGCAACAACAGTCCCCCACAGCGTTCCAACAGCTAAACCCATAGTTGCCCCTTTGAAAGTTTTCATTTTCGGAGTATCATCCTCCTCCAAGTACCTTAATTCCGACGGATCCATATATAACTTGCTACAATCACTGACCATAACAGCAAAAAAACTTAGCACCCACACAACAAAAAAACCAATAAAAAATGTGACTCTACAGAAGCAGGCAAACAAACCCTAACGATTAGGAATCAAAAATCGTCTCTCTAAAATATCCGAATTTGCAACATTTTTATTTTCAGTCAAATTGATGAAAAGCTTACCATAGAAAGGAATCGAAGCCATTGAAATTAAAAACCCTAAATAACAAGTTATGATCATTGAAAAACAAGATTGAAGATAATGCAGAGAGTGATGGATTATTAAACAATTAAAATTCAAATCAAATAGTCACTAACCTTCCTTTAATTGAAAGCCCTGAATTGAAGAGAGAGACACTCAAAGAGCTGATCACTCAACGTGAGAAGAAACAATTTTTTTTTTTTGGCAAAATTTCATTATTTGTCAGCAATCTGTATAATATTTATGTTGACCATTTTACCCTTCGTTATTCCACTTTTTTACTCCACAAGTCCAACACTAATAAAAAGAAAAAAAAAACAGTCGATCTTGAGTATCAAGCGAAGCTCCTCTCAGTGGATTCTAATTTCGAAAATGCAGCAGAGTGAAGAAGACATTCGAAATCTTCCCATCGACATTACATTTTCTCGTCTCGGAGGTACTTTTACATCTAATTTTGCTAAATTTTCGTTACAATTGATGAAATTCCTAATTATTAACGATTATTTGTTTGTTTTACGTTATTAACGTTGAAAGAATGGCTGGTTGATCGGAAAAGAATACCGTCCGATTGGAGGAAACGGATAGCAGTCGTTAGAGCCCGAATTTCCAAGGAATTCTCGTCTCTTCCCAAGGATATTCATCCCTATTTTCATACCCTTGACCCTGAAGGTTTTTTTTTTATATTCTTATCATTCATTTTAGTTTATGAATTTACTGTATAGCTTGCTTTAGTTCGGACAATTTTCGAGAAGTCAAAGAATTTTATCTGTATTATAATTTAACAGAATTTTATTCTTATGTAAGTTGCTTCTTGTTAAATGGTGTTTGAACTTCGGGTACCATTTCCAGGGATTGGGTACTTAGAGGCGAAGAAGATTTACGACATTCTTGTGAAAACAACTCCAGAGAGCCGGAACATATTTGGCCGGCTATCAGGTGCTGCTGTAAGGCAGTTATCTCTCTGTCTCTCTATTCGTTCATTAGGTTTCTTTGATGACTGTTAATTGTGTTTTATTCTTGTTATGTAGGGTGCTTGGGAGGCCATTGTGCATTCTTTTGAGAAAGATTATATCTACCTAGGTGAGGCTGCGCAAATAATTATTCAAAATGTAAATTACGAAATGTAAGTCTGCATTCTAACTAGTTGCTTAATTAATACTCATGCCAATTGGATTGTCGTAATTGATATTTTTCTTGTATGAGGAAGACCATATCAGAAAAAGCAGGTACAAAAAGTCCAGCAACAGTTAGCAGAGCTAGAGCGCAAGGAAGCTGATATTAAAAGAAGTACGTCTCTGTCAGCTGCTAAATATGTCGAGGCTTGTCAAGAGCTTGGGTTGCAGGTTATATCTCTTACTTTTCTGTTGATAGCTTCAGAATTGGATGAATGGCCGTTAATTGACTAATATCATTTAATTTTACAGGGAAACAATGTTAGATTTGAACTTTTAGAGACTGCAAAATCGCTTCCAAGCACTTTTAACCAGATACTAGAAGTTTTAAACAGTGAATCAGTGTTGCAGGCGATAGAATTTTATTCCGCTTTTGTTAAAGATGTTCACACAGAGAAGGATGTAAGACAATAACACTCTGTTTCTTCTTGGTCATCTAATTATTGCGACACATTCCTCTTATTGAAGCATGTAATTTATCCAGATATACAGCACAAACATAGATTTTCTCTAGACTCTATAAGTTTTTCCTTCTTTTATTTTCTCCCCTAAATGGGTCCATGAAAGATACCGGTGCATTCAATAGCTTGAACATTGGATTATTAGATGAGTAATGAAATAGAACAACTATCAATCCTAGGTCAGAACTTCAACATAATCTTAAACCGTGGGTCATTTCATTTGTGTTCTTTATGTTGATTTAAATGTTAATGGGCATGTCACATGCTTCTTCTTTACTTGTTAGAGGACCTCTAATGGATTTAGCTTGGCTTTAACCTTTATTACAATGGTTGCGTGGCAGTCATCTTCTCATGCCATCTAAATGTTTGTTTGTCGCATTTACCATGCTTTCACAACCCAAGGATAATAATTGTCTGATGTAATACTCAACTCAACTAAATCTTAATCACGAGTTAATTAGGATTTAGGGTCGGATAATCATTCAATCCGCATGACTTTAACCAAATCTTAGGAAGGTGTAAAACCTTTAAATTGTCCGCAAACACTCTCCTCTACATTCATTTAGACCTTTCTCTTCTACATCTACAATGCAACAGTCAACTTAACTTTTCTAAATGGAGTATGTCTAGGTCTACGACTCACAGATCATTTAAATCTACATTTCTTATTGTGTTTCTCTAGTAAAATTCATGATTGCACCAAACTATTATTAGGAATCTCATTGGCAAGTCTTCGTAAGTCTTGAGGGGAAATATAGACTTGTATTCATATCATGGGATTAAATTGGATGTATCAATTTGTTCATGCATTAATCAGCTGAGAGATGTGATTGCAGAAATCTTCATCGACAGTGTTACAAAACTTAAAAGAAATCCGTGAGAGCCCCCCATCTTTGAAAGTTTCTGCTAGCCCAGAGATACTTGATGTTGCAAATGTTCAATTAAATTATGATGAGCCGAGCCATGTGAGAGGGGAAATGGATGTTGCTAATGATAATATTGACTGGGATATTTCGGTTGATAGTGCTCAGATTGACTGGGACGTCGGTACTGTGGAAGAAACAGATGATGGAGGTAATGGCTTTGGTCCGTACGAAATTGTGAATGCCAGTGATGTCATACAGAATGATGTTGTAGAATCTGATCAAAATCTATCAGATAGAGGAATTGACAGCTCGCATCCGGAGATTTCTGTGTCAGAAATATCTTGGGATATTAATGTTGATACACCTCAAGTTGATATCACAGATGATGTCAGTTTGTCTAATATTATCCCGGGAAATCAGATGTATATTCCAGATTCTTCAACTCACAACCTAGAAGAAAAGGAGGAGAGAAGTCGGCTTCTGGAGACCGAGTACAGAAATAAACTGCTTGATGATTTGTATGAGGTATAGCCTTGATGCATTTCAATACCTTGTAGGCTTATATTATTGTACTAATATGGCTGTTGTTTTCGTGTTTTATGTCTTTTCCTGCTGATACTTCTTATCAGTGGCTTTGAATGCTTAATGTTTTGGTATGTTTATATAATATTTGGCATTAATGTCTTGGATCAGATCAAAGCATTTTTGAGCCAACGGTTGGCTGAGTTGAGAAATGAAGAGACTTTGTCCTTGCAACATCAAGTTCAGTCTGTTGCTCCTTTGATCCTGCAGCAATATGCTCCTGATGCTATTGCAACAATGTTGTCTGATGTTTTCACGGTCATCTGTTTGCTGACAAACCGCAAAACGCGGGACCTGATCATGATTCTTAACTCCAAAAGGTGCTCCTCAGGCTATTTCTTTCTTTCTATTTATTCTTACCTTCGTGAACTTCCTTTTCTAGTTCAAGAAAAATTATGGGTCGTCATTAATCTATATGCTTTCTCTTTTTACATCTTACAAAAACTAATTGATCGCCATTGCTGATCGAGAATCACTTAAAAACTGTTATGAACTGTCAATGGTGTAAGGAATCAGATGATGATCTTTCTGACTTGTAAATGTAGGTGAAATAGCAGCTTGTTTTTTGTGTTGTTAAAATCTAAAAGTGTGAAAGTGGACCACAGTGTCTGCTTAGAACCTATTTTGTTTAATGTGCTGTTACTGTAATTAGCACAATTGGGTCGTTTGAGGCTTTCAGAGGACCTTGACAGATTTAATCACTTGAACTCATTGACTACAGACGTAGTTTCTCTATAGTGCAACCATCTCTTATTCTCTTTTGATTTAATTGTTCTATTTGACAAATGTGATGAGATATGCTGCTGCTTGATTCTGATGTGCTTGAGTCCAGATTCCTGGATAGATTGGTCAATACATTGGAGGAAAAAAAGCACCACGGATTGAAGTTAAAAGAGGGGTTGAAGGACTTGGCTGCTAAACGCATGGAGCTTCAAAATTCTTTATCTTCATCATGGCCAAAGCAGGTATAATTTTGTGCTTCCTGATACAAGACTTGTTCTATTGTATCATGGGATTTTTTGGGGTTAAATACAAAAGGCCCCCTGTGAGATTAGGTCCTAATTACTAGTTTCTTCTTATTTTCAAAAAGTCCAACTGTTTTCTCCCAAACGTTTGATCAAATTCACTATTACCTCCTTCTGTCCGTTAACTCTGGTAGTTCACTTTGTCAAAAAAGGCTATCGTAATTTCAGTTAATTTCTGTAAGATGCAAAAGAGAATATGACATATTTATTTAAAATTATTTATTAAACCATAATTATAATTTTTTTTATATTTTTGAGATAAGTTTTAAAGTAAATTTATTAAACCACAACATATTTATAATTTTTATATTTTTGAGACAAGTTTTAAAATAAATGTTTCTAAATAAAATTCAATTGTTATTTGGAAAATTAATTAAATTTCATATATTGTGGTTGGGTTCACTATAAAAATAAAACATTAGGCGCCGACCAATCCAAATTCGAGGCAGACAGTCTTTTAAGTATTTTTTTAATATATGTTCTATTATTAGAACTTTAATACTTTTAATTCAAAGTTGTCCTAAGAAGAGAGTGAGAAAGGTCGCATGATCTTTTAAATTTTATAATTTAGAAAAGCCTGTATACTAATATGTAATGTAAATATAAGCATAAAAACTCACAATGTTCTGGAGTATGTGAACAGAGTATTTTATCTTATTTAGTTGTTTATTCCTGTGTGATCATTGATGTCAATGCTGCTGTGCACTGTTCTTTGAGATAACAATACTTTTAAAAAAATTCTTCACTATAGAATCATTTATCGTCTCTTAATCTTTTGTGAAATTCTACGATATGGATTCTAGCTCTGCTTAAGTTAAGTTCCTCTTTAATCTAAGTTCAGTTTGACGGTTTACATCATTTATTTGAATCTGGGGTTTTAAAATGCATTGTATCAATGTCTTAAATGAAATTTGTCGTTAAAGATCATGATGTCAAGAAGTATAGGTTTTTGAGTCATGGCTTATATATAATTGCAGGAAGCAGGTGTAGCAAAAACCAGGGAGCTGAAGAAGCTGTGTGAGAGCACTCTTTCGACAATGTTCGACGGAAGACCAGTTAATATAATAGGCGAGATCAACACCTTATTGAACAGCAGCATCAGTGCATCCTCTTAAAGAGGCAATCTAAGAGCTGTTGTTACTCTTAATTAGAATGAATATGGTAGGTGGATGATGATGATAGGTGTGGATCTTTTTTCTTTTTTCGCTCTATTGGGAGCTGAAGCTTACAAGCATAAGAATAAAATTTTGGTACTCTCTTTGTCCCATTCATTTAAAGCTTCTTTACATGGGAAGGTTCATCTATACGCATGCTGTAACACTTAGAGTTTGGGTTTCTGTTTAGATGGATTCATTACAGTTCTATGAATAACTTTTATTTGTATCAATCTGTCTAATTAACATTAAACCATAAAATCCGCCTTAATTTTTTAATTGTTGCAGAAAAATTATATTCAATTTTTTTTTTTTTTGATGAAGTTCAAATTAGTCAAGGCTTAATATGGTAGCCAGATATCAAGTGGCTTAAAAAGAAAACTAACTGAGCTCTTCTTGGTTAGGGATTATATATGTACATATGAACAAGAGTGATTAGTAAGTAAATAGAATTGCTGATTATCAGAGAAACCTTCAAATCAAAGTATTTGCTCTACAAACATCTAAGTACATGTGTGTATTATGCGATTTAGATCGACATACATTGTCGGGTTTATCTTTGTTCTGTATTCTAAATTGTCAAATCAAGAATTAGAGAGCCTATTATTGTGGTTTAGTGCTGATACATGTAATTCAATGGCAACACATTTGTTGTGCTAAGGCCTAACACTAGTCAACTAAACTGCAAAAATGGGAATCAGGTTGAGTAGAAAGTGGGAGTGGGAGAGCCTACTAAACCAGTCTTTGTTGTATGGAAAGACATGTCGAAAGGACCAACTTCAGCACCTTCAACTGTACCGCTTTCAGAAACTGTATACTTTTGGGTAACTGATGCTAGAGATCCCACTATGTCTGACATTGGTGGCCGAAACAATTTCTCTGGCTGTTCAAGTTTCAGTCACAATTAGATGTTTTTGATTTTAAAACTCGAATTTTGCAATCAAAATCTATGTTTTTAGTACCTGAATACAGAGCGAGACTATATCTGCATAGCGGGAAATGGTTTTAGAGGTGAGAGTGTTTTTGATGCCTGGATCAACCATCTGTGCCAGATGTGCACTATCATGAAGCCGAGAAGAAGCCCATTTTGCCAATGATTGCTCTTCTCTTGGTCTTGTGCTGTGTTGAACAAACACAAACGAGTGTCAGAAAATGCATGAAAAAACAGGATAGGGAAAGAAAAGAAGAGTATGAGCCAAACCTATCAAATGGTTTCCTTCCTGTTAATAGCTCCAACAGCAAGACCCCAAAGGCATAAATGTCGGTTTTCGTGTTATCTGTTCCTGGTTCCCCATGTTCAGGTGCAATGTAGCCAGTGTCACCAACAGCACTTTCAGATGCCTGTTTTACAGCATTGTCAAACAGCACTCATAAGTCTTTATTGGTTCTTTTGAGAATCGAGATGCACTTCATTTACGAGTTGAATGAATAATAAGTAGCCTACCACTGGAAAGACTCATGTGAAGAGAAATAGACAGAGCCAATAAGCATATAGGAAAGCTTTAATTCTTAGTTTTTGGTGCATCCCCGGATTGAACAACAATTTTTTGTATAATCAGAAAAACCAGTGTGAGACTAATCAAATACTCGCCTTAAGTTTTACACTATTGCTCGTCAGCGGCCTTAAAATTGTGATCCCACAGTCGCACAGATGAGGCTTAAGGTCTTCATCAAGCAAGACGTTTGCAGCTTTTATGTTTCCATGCGCAATAGACGGGCAAAAAGTAGAATGCAGGTACCTGAAATGATCAATTTGAAGATGTCTATCAGTTCAGGGAACATGGGGAAGAACATTGAAATATATAACCAGCTAGCCTAGCCTACACCATCTGCAGCATTGACCAAGTTTGACATAAGCAGTTTGTGCGGGGTTCTAAAGCTAATAATTGATAAACTTTGGTCCAAAAGATGCAAAAATCTATTCTTGCAGCAGTGGACTGAGAAAGACGAACCAGTTAAGAGAGTTCACGGATATCAGATACTTACTCCAGAGCTCGGGCAACACCAAGTGCAATATTTATTCGAACTGCCCAAGGAAGGGATTTGTATCCACCACTATGCAGAACATTATCTAGAGATAAACTTCTGACGTACTCATAAACAAGGAGATGCTGTCCATATTCTACACAGTAACCAAGAAGGGTTACAATGTTCGGGTGCCTCAGTCGAGATGCAGTCCATACCACATCCAAGAATTGCTCGTCTTCTTGAAAAGATAGTGATACCATGCTGATGTTTCTCACAGCCAATATCTGGGGAGAAGAGAAAGATGGGGACTCGGGCATTTAGAAATCGAATAACTTGATTAAATTTCAGAAAATATACAAGCAATCAAGAAGTATAAAGATATACTTGGCCTTCAGGGAATTCAGCTTTGTAAACAGAACCGAGAGATCCCTCTCCAATTAGATTCTCTTCACTAAAATTGTTTGTTGCTGATTGAATCTCCGCCACACTGTAAATTTTAGCACTTGTTGGAGCATTGTATTTATTTGCAAAGCTTTTTCTTCTGGATATTTTCTCATTTCTAGTACGGAAGGCAGTGGGCGTGTTGTCTAGGCCAAGACTAGGAGGAGATTTGACTGGCAAGAGCTGTGGGCTGGCGTCATATGCGGCTGGCGAAAAGTCTAAGAAAATAAATGGACAAAAAGGTTACAAATGGCACCGGAGAAGTTCTGATGCTGCAGAAGAAGCTATGCTGCAAGAACATTGGACTCAAGCACAGTTCATGCCATTAGCGAGAATGCAATACATCAACTAAGCAAGCAGCTGAACAGTGAAGAGGAACTAAGCTGAAATAGCTTTCATCTCACCTCTGGTTCTAGTAACTGGACAAACATTGGCTCGCTTAATACGGACTGCAAAAAGAATTGCTGCACAAGCCACAGCTAGAGTTGTTACACCTACAACACAAGCTATTCCTCCAGGACCTAGCTTTTTCTTCTTGTGTCTGGCCTTAAGATCGGGGTAGTTCTCAAGGGCGCTTGATTCTGTTGATGGGTTGCCGACAAAAGTCTGCGTAATGGTCACATTATCCAGTGGATAATTCCAGGGTGGATAACTGGGTTCTACATGGAATTTATTCCCATCCATCCTAGTAAGAAGTAGAAAAATAAGGGAAGTAATGATCCATATTTTTATGCTTGCAATTAGACCTACAACTACTAATTTTGTTATTAATTACCACAGATTTGGTATTGACTGAAATTGAGTTGGAATGACACCACTGAAATGATTAGATTGGATGTTCCTGAGAACAAAATTCAGAGAGAAGAAGGTTAAACGATCACATCAGCCTAATTAACCAATGCTAACAAAGAAACAGGAAAGACATGGAGGAACATACAGGTCAGTCAGGCGAAGATTAGCAAGATAGATAACTGATCCAGTAAATCGGTTGCCCTGCAACAACCTGCGGATAGCGGAAGCAACAAATAAGAAACTTGACAATTAAACAAGAAATACTTGGCAATTAAATAAGGAAGGAGAAACACATCTGAAATATGAACCAAAGGTCAGTTTAACGGAAAACGCATTATACTCACAATATAGTAAGATTTGTCAGATTGCCAAATGAAGGTGGTAAATCTCCATTGAAGTCATTGTATGATAGATCCCTGTTGCACCGTAGCATATCAATTCATTAGGATCACTTCACAAAATTCATACACACAAAAAGTCAGGAACTAGCTAACTAGGAACTCCACAAAAGAGGACGTGAAAGGAAAATAAAATCAAAACACTCAAACAAATGTCATTTCAAGTATCCTATAAATTGTGGTTCAGTTGCTGAATTGACTTTAATTTGGAAGGGGTGGATAAGAAAATTTAGCAAGTTGTTGTACTTTCACTTGTGATCTAAATACACTAAACAGATGATGGATGGCCAATTAGAAAAAGGTTGAGAATTGAGCTCTGGTCTCAATTCTGATTGCTTATACAGCACCTATATGAATGCCTCAATATTGTTAAATTACACCAAAAAGGTTTTGAAACATACATCACTTTTAGATTGATTAGCCCCGTGAACACATCGCCAATAAATCCAGACAATGAATTGTGGCTTAGATTCCTGGAAACGGACAAACCAAAGAATTCATGAGCGAACACTCTTATTCAGAAATCAGAAAAATAAGGATTATAAGTACACCGTACAGATGTCGAAGGACTTTTATGCCTGTCAGAGAAGTTGGTATGTTTTGGCTCAGACTGTTGCATGCTAAATTGCTGCATTTCAAATAAAACCACCCATTGATACGGAACTTAACGAAACCTATAAGCAGAAAACAGAGGAGCAGCAACTTACATGTTAGTGGCATTTGGCGGTAAGCCATACGGAATTCCACCCTGAATATGATTGTAGCTAACATCCCTAAAACGAAAACTAGATGTAAGAAAATTATAGAACAACAAGCAGTGATTCGAAACAATATCTATGACGTAAAAAACAACATACAGATGCTTCAAGTTATGGAGAAACTGAAGCTGAGTTCCAAGGGTTCCACTGAGGTTTAGTCCTGGAAGTTTACTGCATAAAGTGATACAAATTGATAGCATTAAAATTGCAAAAAATTGTCAGGCAAAATGAAATAGAGATCTTCAAGGGGCACTGGCATTACAGGTGTATTAGAGATGATCCGTAACATGTCACTCCCATCCATGACTCCTGACATGGATCCCCTCCTTCCACTTTCCATCCCTTCAGCTGTGGGGGCTCATTCAGGGCTAAGTACAGATCTTCAAGGGCTATGACTGCACAAAAGTTTAAGGAAAAGACAGTCAACTTCTTACTGTAAAGATAAATATCCGCATAGAGAAAACATCTGTAGATCAATTTTTGTTAAGCTGTGAACAATAGATCATTAATCAAACCTAACATTGCCCCCAAGCTCACATCGTAATTTACAAGACCAAATAATTAAATTAGATTTGCAATTAGCAAATCAAGAAAATCCCTTTATTGATAGAATATCATGATCATAGTTAGTTTTCCTTAGCCTGTTAGTTTTCTTTTATTCATAAATTTAATGATAAAAATCATAGTAGATAAATATTTATCTGAACTAGAAACCAATAGTTATCCAAGTTTAATACCAAAATCATCACAGAAGGATTTGACAATTTTTCTTCCTAATGATCACAATTATTAAAGGATCTCCACGCATCTGGTTCATATTAAACATGTGAGCTTAGGCAGGCTCGATACTTGCCTACGTTAGGGTTAAAAATTTGATTCAGTCATTTTCCCGCCATTTTCCTTTATTAATAGTAATAACAATAATAAATTGGGATAAAGATATATTTCTAGCCTACAAATTTCTAATTAATAATATTAACAATAACAATAATAATAAATTAATAACATTAACGACTCTATAAAATCAAGAGCAAAAAGCTTTACCATCGTACGGATCAGTATTTGCCAAAGCCTGTTGATCATGTGATGAAACCAGCACCAAAACGACGACGATTAAAGTGAAGTAACAATGCGGTCTCCCTTCACTCGGCATCACTATAAGATTAACAAAAGATTAAACACTGTAAGTTCTTTGATGATTACTAAAATTAACGACATTAATCATAAGAAATTGATTATAAGGACCTGTTTGTTTGCCAAGAAAAGTAGGTACGGACATGACTATGAAAACAAATTGAAGAAAAGCAAAAAGAAAGTAGAAAACAGTTATTAGTACTACGTAGATGAAAGTTACTTAGATTTCAAGAAGAAAATAATTATTTCCGTCGTTTCCTCCCGTAAAGATTCTCGGAATTAAACAGCGAAGACAATGAGAAAATGGGGAGAGAAAGTGAAAGAAAATGCGAGAAAGTTAGGGTTTTAGAGTAGCATTTAGAAGAAGAAATTATGGAGTGAGTTGTTTTCTTTAATTTTTCTGGTTTCTGTTTGGCAGAGAAGAAAGACTGATGTTGAAAACGATCACGTGAAAATGAAAATGAAATGTGTTGCTTCTTTCTATTTTATCTCTCTTCCACGTCAGCTTAAACCGTTATGGTCGTTTAAGACTTGTGCACACGTATTTGGTGTACGTTAGCTTTTGTTGGGCTTCTGAAACTCATTCATCGTTTTTGGCCCAATGCCGGCCCATTTATGATAGTTCTTTGAGAAAATTACAGGAAAATCTAAAAAAACGGGAGAAAAAAAAGAGAAAATACACTCCTTAAAAAAATTATTTAAGACCTAAAAAAATCTTCACTTGGTATCTAAAATTTTCAGTTTATATCTTCCGCATTAAAAATGTATCAGTAATGTATTTTTAAGATATTAAATATATTCTTTTATATTAGTAGATAAAATGTAAAACAAAATTCAATTTTTAGGTAAAATTGAATGTTAGTGGTTTTGTGGCTTAAATGACAATTTGCTTCTTAGCCTATAAGTGATGACTAATTAGTATATGTTTTGATTTTATAGTCAATATACTTACTAATTTAGCTTTTTTTATCAATTTTTTTTATTTTAGCATAATAATAATTATAGTAAGTCGGTACCGAATTAGATATAAAAATGAGATAAATTAATAAAAAGAAATAAACAGATTTAAGATAAATAGATTATAGAATTAAAAGCAAATTACTACAATGCCCCTCACGTGTGTCATAATTCACAATTTGGTACTCCTTGTTTGAAAATCAAACGATTTGATACTTCAGTTTTGATTTTGTAAATTCTAAGGCCTTTTTGTTAAATATAGGTACTAAATCGTTAACGGAATAAAATGTGAGGCACCAAATTTTTGAAAATGAGGTACCGAATCGTTTACATTATTGAAACTGAGGTATTAAATCGTCTATATAATTGAAACTGAGGTATCAAATCGTTTAAAAGTAAATTTTAAATTATTAACCGAACTAACAGAAGAGCTTTATAGTTTACAAAATCAAACTGAGATATCAAATCGTTTGATTTTCAAACAAAAGATAGCACATTATGAATTATGACAAACGTGAGGGGTGTTAGAATAATTTGTTCTAGAACTAAAAACAATTATACTAATTGATCATTAAACATAAATTGAAGGAGCAGATTGCCACTTTAGTGTACTTTTGTTTTCCGCTAATGAATGTTAATATTTCACATTCTTGACAAAGGTTTCAGTAGCAGTAGCAGAAATGGCAGCTGAATCCAGAAATAATCAAACAGAAAATGGAGAAGATGATGAAGAAGAAGATTACATGGGAGACCTCTCTCAGTTTGTTCTTCCTCAAACACCCAACACTTCTAATTTTCCTTCCAAAAAGGTTATTTTTTCTTCTCTGCCTCTAATTTATAATCTGATTACATGCCGAACCTATATTTATTATATGTTTTATTTATTTAATTATGATAATCTTTCGTAGAAATAAATCACGTAATTTAGTTGTCAGTTGAGAGCATTTTTACACTCACCTCTGCGCTGCCAAATAACAAAAAACCCTAGAATTGTGTTTGGAAAGTCTCACAATGGAAGAATCCCATTGAATTTAGTCTGTTTTGAAAATCTTGTTTCTAATTTTTCAGTAGAGATCATCAAACTGTCTAATTTTTGTTTCATTTTTCATTTTTTTTATTTTGTTAGCTACTGAGGCAGAGAGTGTTCATCGTCATTTATGCAGATCGCGAGCAACAAACTTCCGGATGTTCAATCGTCAAAGAAGAAGGCTAAAACCGTCAGTTGGCAAGAGCAGCGTAGACTCGAAAGAGAAAGGAAGCAGCGAGAAGAGGATGAGAAAATGTTAGCTAAAATAGAGGCTCCAATTCCTCAATCAAACATTGGGTTTAAGTTGTTAAAACAAATGGGTTATACCCCCGGTGCCTCTCTTGGTAAGGAGGGCTCTGGAAGAACGGAGCCTGTGGGGATTGAGATTCGGCGCACACGAGTTGGGATTGGAAGGGAGGATCCGCATAAGGAGAAGAGGAAGCGCGAGGAGATTGAGGCTGTAAGAAATATAAGGAAGGAAGAGGATATGATGCTAGAGTTTGGTTCTAGGCAGAAGTCGCAATGGCGGAGTAGGAGGGTTGTTGTAAATTTTCAAAAAGCAAAAGCAGCACTTGACCAATTGGAGAACATAGAAGTTTTGGAGACAAAGAACAATGAGGAGGAGGAGGAGGGTGAAGAAGAGGAAGAGGAAGAGATTATAACAGAGGTGGTATGTATCTTATATAAAGTATTATTCTCATTTATCTCTAGAAGTTGTTTTCTTAATTACTAGTGGATTTTGATACATGACTAGGATTTCGACCAATAGAGTTTTCAATATGAGTTGATAATTTGCTTGCAACATTATTTTTGTTTCACTTGCAAGTTGTGGTAGAGACACCAAATTACATGGTGTTAACCTTTTGAAATTTCAATACTTTTATCTAATTGTTTGCAATGAAACCCTTAGTGGACAACCATCACAGACTCAAAACCTCACAAACTGCCCAGCGTTGATAAGCCAAAGATCATTTCAGGTTTTGAGTTTGTGAAGTTCTTTAGGGCTCCTTTGACCTTTGGCTTACTCATGTCATGTGATCTTTGTTCCTTTTAACACATGTTATTCGATTGGAGGTGATAGATAGGATACTGGTTTGGAGAAGTAAAGTCAGCAGTGAAAATGAAAGAATCAAGCCCATGTAAACATTCTATTTTCAACCACTCTTCCCTAACCGTTACTCTTTAATCTCTGTGCTTCAATTCCTCCCTTCATTTTTGCTTTTATAATCTAAGATGATGCGTCGAGAGCTTCTTGTTTAGTGTTTCATCTGCTAGTGTTGTGAACATGAATTCTTTTACCATTCTGATAACAAAAGAAGAGAAACAAAAGAACCTTTAAATTTGAAATACTTGAGATGTATGGTGTTTGCAAATAAGCTAATTTTCATGTTTGGAGTTTACGCTGGGATCAGATGCTTTGAGTTTGAGCTTCAATTGCTAGCAAGAAAAGTTTTTTCTTTTGCAACTATTGAAAATAAGGAAAACATGTTGAAATTTTGTTTCTTTGTCGAGATTGATTGTCTACTGTTTTTTTTTTTTTTCTCCCTTTGTTTTCTTTTCTAACGAGGGGCCTCTTCAGTCTATTATAGATTACAGTTCTGGTATCAATTAAAAAGATGGTTTTTGATTGTTTGGTTACTTCCTTCAACTGCGAAAACAAGCAGCTCTTTAGTAGAACTTTAAATGTTTTTTTTTACTCTTAACTCTCTTCAAGACCCTAATTGACAATAAATTTGTGGACTCAGGATTTGCAAGAAATATTGATGAAACTGAGAAACGAACATAGATACTGCCTATTTTGTGGATTTCAGGTAACTCATCACTCACACTCTACCTGAAAATGAAGTTCTCCATTTCCAAACTTAACGTGGCTTGTATGAACATGCTCACATGCATCGTAAATTTTAAAAATCCGTTACTCTGTGCTTGGTGCAGTATGAAACAGAAGAAGCACTTTTGTCCAGCTGCCCTGGAATTGATGAAGATGACCACTAGACTAGACTCTGACGTTCAAAGGTGCCTCTTGGATGCTAAATTTTCTAAATGATTTGAAGCACATATTCATTAATATTGTACGATGGATGAACTTGCTTGCATACAGCATTTTCGGCTTCGAAAGAGAAGAAAAGCAGGAAGGTGACTAGCTAGACCGAATGCTGCTTTCGGGACTTCTAAGTTCTATCCATGGATGTCTGTAGCACTTGTACTTGTATAACTAACTCAATACACTACTTAGTTATTTAGACATTAGAGTTTTCATTTTTGCCAATGTTGGATGCCAATATGTTAAATACAAAAGTTGGTGTTCTTGTGACCATTTTATTTACAACTTTTGTTTGCAGTGCATATAATACATCTTGATTTATTACGTTTTGCTGTAGGTTTTATGTTTTTTAATATTTATATCTAAAGTTCATGCATTAGTGAATGTAACATCTTTGTACATTGGGCTACACTCTTCGCCGTACATTCCGGAAGGTTAGGGGTTCGGTTAGGGGTTTGATCCTGCCTTCCGGATTAGTTTCTCTAATAATTGTAATTCTAACACCTAACTACATATCTCTAGGAAAAAAATGTAACATCTTTAGTTTATTAAGAAAATATTCTTCATAATAATAATGGTCGTCTTAGACAGAATATTTTAATTGCAGTTATCAATGGTCGTCTTAGACAGAATATTTTAGTTGCATTTATCAATAATACATCAAATTAAAACAAAAAAACATGTTAAATCAGACAAACAACAGAGAAAGGAGATGATCATAAAAATAAACAAAGTAATAAAAAGCAAAGAATATGTAAATTCACTAAAAAAAGATACAATTTTTAACAAAATTTAACTTTGCATTCCAAAATTAGAGATAACACAACAACTAATATTAGAAGATATGAATGATAATTAAGCAATATTAAAGAACCACAATTACTTGATAAGGAAATAAACCGGATAGGGATTTCCTTATGTTTATTGATCTACACCATTCATTACAAAATGAATGGTGTAGATTAATTTAACTAAAATATCACTTTTTTGATCTACATCATTCATTTCTCAATCCAAATAAACCATAATGTTTGTGTAGTTAATTGTGAATGGCATATAAGAGATGCATTAGTCTTATGTTTGCATAACTCTTAGCAATTCAAGAGAAAAAAAACCTTTAAAATACAATAAAAATATACATATAAAGAGTTGAAATATACAATTAGAGCATGAGATATGAAATAAAATTAAGTTGTTCACGACAAGCTCATATGAGCTGTGGTATAGGATGAATTTAAAATAATAAATACTAAAACAGAAAATGGCGAAAAAATATTTTTTATAAGAATAACTTCTATATATAGAGTTTAAACATGTACTTCTAGAAACCATTCGCGTAAACACATCATACAACTTCATGCAATATAGGCTATAAATAGTCATTTGTTGTTATTAGTTTTATAGTATTTATATACAGTGGCGGACCCAGAAATATTTTATAAGGCGGTCAAAATTATATTGAAATTTTATAAGATGAGTAAAATTGATAACAAATAAATTTTAAGGTGGACAAATTATATAATTTAAGGTGACAAAATCATATTTTTCAATTCCATATTAACATTTTCTAAACGTACTCAAAATTATAAGGTGGGCACCATACGCTCTTCCTAGGTCCGCACCTGTTTATATAGATAGATATAGATATAATCATATAGATAGAAAACATTAATCCTAGTTTAAGGTATAGCAACATGTCCTCAAAGCAAATTCCAATAACAATATGGATAGTTGACAAACAAGTTCAAATTTCTGGCAGAGCAGAAATAAATAGATAAATAAATAACACAGACCAGTTTGAGTTTATCTCAACAAGAGATCAGGTCTAAGATAACCTGCCCAAAAAGAATGTAGCAGTTACTTATTTAAGGTAATTAACAACCAGAAAGTCTTCCATAACACTTAGAAAAAGCAGGCAGCTTAAAGCGACCAGTGCATGTGCTGAGTAGAAGCACCATAAGCCCTGGAGTGATCAACTTCCATGTACTGTCTCCTATTCTGCTGAGACAGCTCAAGCTCGCCAGAGAAATGGTTATTCAGAGGCTGTGAAATTTGACCAAGACCCAGATCCGGGCACATATCGTGATAACTGCTGCTAGCTTCACTGCCCTTGAAACCCCAAGAGGGGTTAGGACAATGATCCGGTGCTGCTGGGCGGTGTGGCAGAGTTGATTGAGCCAGGGGTGCTCCGTGAGCATTAACCTCAAGCCCTGGTAGTTGGTTTCTTGAGCCCCATTGTTGAGTTGACAGAAGAGAGAGAGCACAGGTTGAGTCGGGAATGCTGACCCCTGTGAAGCATTCTCCGGAAGGAATTCCGGAACTGGAATAAGCATTCCCTATTGCAGAACCTGGCTGGTAAGGGTTCGACGGAGGATTCTGAGAGGTAGTTTGCCATGGAGTACATATAGACCTTCCTCTGCTTGAGCTTTCATTCTCGTGCAGCCGCTCAGTTGACCATGCATTCCTTCCAGAAAGCCTAGAGTAAGCACTGAAGTCTACAAGAAAGCCTCCAGCTCGGCTACTATTATCTGTCATCACATGAATGAGATGTAATCTCGCAACCTTATGCACCACGAAAAGCTAAAATAATCAAATAACAACTGTAAAGACGAGCTGGGCAAGTGAGATACTACTCTAATACACTCTTACCAAAAACCGTTGAAGAGAGCCTGCCATAGCGAGACGACAACACTGACCCGGATGAGGGTTTCCTCCTTCGCTCGTTATGCCCTGCTAGGCGTCTTCGGCAACTTCGTTTGCCTTGGTCAAATTCAGAAAGTTGATGAAATCTGATTACACACTAACAAAGATGTTATTAGCAGATGGTTCATGGTACATCTTTAGCAACTATCTCAGCATAGAGTAATTATAGTAAAATATAGAACATAAGTAAATACCTCCTTTTCGTTAGGAAATCCTTATAAATTGATTCAACAATTTATCATATAAGAGAAATAACAGAATGTGAAAATGTTAATGGCAACACAACAAAGACTTTAAAATGGCAAAATCCAAATAAGATGTCAAAATAAATTTGAAAAATTTAGCAGAGAAGCAAGAAATGATATTTCTTTTCTGTCCTCAGCCAAATCTCTTCCATGTACTCCAATTTTCAAATGTTTTGTCCAATCAAGTTGCAGATACACACCAATGTCATGTTGAAGGCATAATTTTTTTATTTTTTTCACCTTAAAAAAAGGCTGAAATGTTGAGGTCCCACTGCTGAATTAGCCATTTGAAGACATTCAATATTTTCTATCGTACAAAAAGCAATGATCGCGATAAAATGTTAGTATGTATACTACTGAGTTTATCCATAGCATCACAGAGATAATTGAAATACATTGAGCTTTTGTTTCCTCACCAACAATCATTGATCTGTTTTATTCCATCAACACATATACTGAGGCTGCATAATTTAGATCTTACTCTAAGAAATGTGTTCAATAAAAAAGTCCTGCTTAATCAGCATTACGAAATTAATATTTAACCAATTCTAAATGTGAAGTTAACTCGAGTGAAGTTTGATCGCATCAAATTGTGATACTTGATATGATATCCCAAGGACAAATATACAAGTTTCGAAGAAAAAGAACCTTTTGGTGGTAAAACTCCTACATTTTGGTGTATCCAACAAAACTTAAAAATATTAATTACCAAGATATTCAGTAACATCTCCATGAATCTTTAACATCAAAGAATATATTATTTGGAAGATAAAACAGGTGATTTATGTTAAGGATTGAAGCAGGCCTAGCTAAAGATAAAGGTTGAGAAACATGAGCAATGACTAAAGTCACTAAACTACACCAAGTTATGGACCCACTTTAACTAGAAGACGACAATGCCTAAGATCAACATGAATGTATCTTTGATGGTATTGAGTATCTTCCATGCATAAGGAAAAATTATTTAAATCATGTCTAATGCATAATAAAGGCTCCAAAACATCTAACCTACCAAATCGTTCTTAAAATAGAAAATTTGGGAAGACAGACTTCCATTTTGGCCTCAGATTGATATATACATTCTACTCAGCATGATAATCATGTTTCCTAATGAATGCTTGAAAAAATATTGTAACATCAAGTGGTCCAAATATTGACATTTAGTGGTCCAACAGCTAATCTCAAACAGGAAACCAATATGGTCATTATCTCAACTAGTCACTAACTACACATTTTCAGAAATTGTACTTTGGTTCGCTAAAATGCTGGTAGCAAGATTTTTAATGAAGCCTTAAACATATAAAATATCTATGTGTTCAAATAAGAAAAATATCTCCTATCTCTTGTAATTTGAACAGGTGAGGTAAAAGCTCTTGATAGCCTAAACACCTGTGGAGTATGCTATCTGATGACAAAATATTTCTCCGTAGCTCGCAACTATAGTCTTTGCTCATTAGTCGTTTCATATAGTTTTACTAAGTTCGCACATCAGCTAAGCATATTAATCACAGGCCCAAGTTGATGATTTTATTCCTTTCAACAGCAATCAGAAAGAGGAAATTGGGACAATGTCTAAGATTGAGACTTTAAAGCTTACAAAATGTCTTAGTGGCAGCGAAGGATCATCCTAACTCGGAAAAAAGTACCGAGACCACTACTTTTTTCAGTATTAATGATTAAAAACAAAACTGTCCCAGCGGATCATTCTTGTCATACCAGAAGCACATGCCACCAGAGCTCACAGGACAAGCCGAAAGCATAAGACATCATGAAAAGGATGACTTTCTGATTAAGAATGGACCACCTCATATATGGCCATTGCTGAAAATGAGGTCCCGTATTACAGACAAGTCTGCAACCTATCAAGTTAATCTGGACTCATCTGAAGTAATAGCATGCTAAATAATCCCTGTAGACCTTAATCTTATAGTTTGAATACTCGTGTTGAGGTCCTTAAAGAAACAAGAGGATATGTAGAATCTTACTGAAGAGTTCCTTTAAGAAGTTTTTGAAATTAAATTGGGTACTTCACATAATTCATTGTATAAGCTATCAAAGATTTATGCCTTCAGTTTCACTTTAACTTCCATTGATACAAAAACAAAACGCTATGGAACCCAAGAGATAAATTTACCTTTCCGGCGGACACGAAAACATAAAAGATCATTGGTCTATGCAAGACAGAATCTAGGTTAAGGGATTATCCTCTAAACACCATGTTAAACAGAAACAGAACTAACTAGGTAAAGAGACCATCTCTTAAACACCGAGTAAGGCAGAAAATCAACTAACTCTGTTAAGACTCAAAAACAAATGTTCCCTGCAGAAATGGAAGGCAACAGTTGATGAACAAGAATTCTACTAGTAATGAAAAGCTGAATAGCTTCAACTCACTAATCTATCGACAAAACAGCTTCCATTGCTCAAAAATACCTAAATCAAACTAATTTACCAGTAGTAACAGATAAAATCTAATTGAGAGACATGAACATGCTGAAGATAACTGTAACTTTCAGAATAAAAAAAGTAAACCACCAAACATAAACCAAGAACCAGACCTAATGAAATTGCTAATATTGATGCAGAAAATGTTTAACTTAATCTAACTGATTAGCCTAATAAATCCAAAAGACTGAGAAAGAAAAGTTAAAAGAGGCAGGAAAAGTTTATTGACAGCAAAATGTGATGACAAAGGAGCAAAAAAATCCAAAACCTACTCAAAAGACACCAAAAAGCTACCACTTCAACCTTAATCTAAAACCTCAACACACTGAACAATAATTACTCAAGCAGCTCATTTTCCTTTCTTTAACAAATCATACAAAAAAAAGACATAAATATCATGAGAAACACATAAACATCAATGCAGAACCACAGTAAACACAAAGCAAGAAGATAAGAGACACACCATACCAACCTTAAAATTACAGACATTCTAAAACAAACCCACCAAAAAAAAAAGTACAAAGAAAAGTATTAAATAAATATAAAAACAGAGCTGACCTACTACACTGCTGGCAAAATCTTTGTTCCAAACCAGCAACAGTAACCTTAGGAGACTTGGAGTGCATGCCACAAACTTTATGCCTGGAATAGTAAGCCTTAGCATCACTCAGATCCACTCTGCACCCTTCAACTTGACACCTAGGCGGCTGCTGCTGCCCACCATGAACCTTCCTAGCCCCAGAGCCAGACCCAGACTTCACCCCAAAGGCTGCAGCATTCTCAAAATAGATCTTTTTCCCAAATGTTAACCCGGTCAGTGACTCAGGAGGTGGAGAAGAGGAAGTGTTGGAGTTGCTTGACTCGGTTACAAAACCTGAACCCATTTCCATAACTGTAGCTTCTCACAGTTCATTCATTCATGGCATATTATTATTTGTGTGTGTGACTGTAAATAAAGGCAAGAAGAGAGTACAGAGACTGAAAAGCAAAAGAAATGGAGAGGGTTAGAGAGAAAATGTTGTGAAAAGCTGACACTTCAACTGGCCCATTGCCAGCTTGGGGACTGACTGACTCAGAAAAAATTCAATCTTTTTTTCCTTCAAAAATTAATTATACTACTACTAAACAAAATATACAGATACAAAGATGGGTACTTTGATTAGTTTAACAAATAAAAGGATTAAACTTTGGTTATAACATTGTATTCAAAACTGTCATTTTTGATTGAGAGATTATTTCTGTTGCTTTTTCTTTTTTGTTTCTTTGGTTTGTTTTCTTTATTTCTTACTCCATTTAAATCTTTCAAGAATCAAGACTGGAGAAGCTTCTGGGTCTTGCTTTGGAAAATATTTATTATACCAAAGAATTTTAGTCTTTGTGGGAGAATTTAATTCTAACTAATGAATATATCTGCTGAACTATACCTCATCAGTTTTAATATTAATGTTAAATATAATAAATTATCGCTCAAATAGTATAAACATCGGATAGTATTTTATTTAATTTTCATTTAAACGCTAAAAATCTCCCACTCCAATTATAATAATAATAAATAAATGATTTAATTTGATTTTAATATAGTGTGCATATTTACTTATTTGGGTGTGCTCCTATGGATTTTCCTTTCAGTGTTGTGAACTTTTGGGGTCGTGAAAGGTCAGAAGGACCCTTATAGTTTTTGAAAAACCTGGGGTGTTGTTATCGAGTAAGTGTGTTTGTCTTGAAGTACAGAAAGGTGCCTGATTTGGTAATTTCATGACTGATGCCTTCCAATATCCTATTTTCCAGGTCTTCTATTTTCTCTATATTCAGGAGCTACACACTATAAAACTACTACTAATAATTATTACAAATGGTCAAATAGGGGACACAATTTTATTTTCTTTGGACAAAACTTATAAGTATATAGCTCATTGCTATTTATTTGTGATCCTGAGATTTAGAGTGGGGAAGTAAGAAGAGAAATCGATAAAAATACTCCATTTAATAGGCTAATGGTCTGGAAAAAAACTCCACTTTTTAACTTTTTTTCGTTTTCATCTTAATGTTATAAAATCGTCAATTGAACCCAAATTCTTATGTTTTATTTTCAATTGCATTTTCAAGTATTAAATCGACGTCTTTTCATTTAAAAAAATTAAATTAATATTTTATATTTTAAGACTTATTTTAAATTGCGCTTAAAGCTATATTTAAAATACAAAAACTCTTTCTTTCTAAAAAAAATTAAAATTTAGTAATAACTTTTTATTTAACACAAATAAATATTATTATGTTGTAAATATAATTTTCTGTTTTAATTATATAACATTGAGGACTATTTAGAACATATATTAAAATAAAAAGTATTGAAAAAATCAATTTGATGCTTGAGGGTGCAATTGAAACCAACAGGTGTGGATTTTGATGTTTGAGGGTGCAATTCAAAACGAAAGATGTGGATTTGGATGAAATCGACGATTTTACAACGTCAACGTGCAAACAAAAAGTGGCTAAAAGGTGAACGTTTTTTCAGACCATTATCCTCTTTAAAAATAATATGATTCCAACCTAATAAGGAGAAAATAAAGAAGGTATTTCGTTTTTTAGTATATTTTTTGAATTTTTTTTAAATCCTCAATTTTTAAAAAATTTACAATCAAGACAAACACAGTTTTTAAATTTGTTTCGAACATTTCTAAAACTAAAATTTGCAATATGTTTATAAAAACATTTTCAAAAGAACATTTTCAAATATTTTTAAAAGTTTCAAACAGTTTGAAACGGTTTTTTTTTAAAAAATTTACAACAGTTATTAAAAAATATTTTATAAAATATCTCAAATAGTTTTCTTATAACAATTGTTAAAAAATAGTTTTAAATGATTTTCATATAATTTCAAAAGATTTTACACTGTTTTTAATGATTTCAAACAGTTTAATAAAAAAATTCAAATAATTTTAAATAGTTTCACAGATCAAAAAAATATATACATATAAAATAGTAAAATTTGCAATATGTTGATAAAAACATTTTCAAAAGAACATTTTCAAATATTTATAAAAGTTTCAAACAGTTTGAAACGGTTTTTAAAACAAAATTTTACAATAGTTATTAAAAAACATTTTATAAAATATCTCAAATAGTTTTCTTATAACAATTGTTAAAAAATAGTTTGAAATGATTTTCATATATTTTCAAAAGATTTTACACTGTTTTTAATGATTTCGACCGTATGTATGCTTTTGTTTTTAGTGTGGTATTTATTATTTAATTTATAATTATAATATACATAGACTATGATTTAAAAAATAATAATTTATTGCGAACGAAGAGAATTAATATTTTATGATTTAGAAGAAGGTAAAAGGATCAAATGAGCCCTCCATATCCTTTATGTTTGCAAAGTTTTTAAAACACACTTAATGTTTTAAAAACATCTCAAATGAATCCCTCCTTCAAACACTGTTTTAAAAATCGTCAATTCTTACTCAGGTGGAATATAAAAAAAATTCACATTGAATTTGAGAATCAAAATATTCCGCTCGATAAGTTTGCGAGCCTAGTCGAGTTTTACTAAATTTTCTTCTTCTTATAATTATACATATATAAACACAAGCTGAATCGAGCTTGAGTTTCAATTATTTTATTGAGTTGGAGATCGAGCTTCTAAAATGATACTTTGTTAAGTTTGAATTAAGTTTCAAACTTTGAACTTTAAAATAGAATCGACTTTTGAATGTGAATGTATTTTCAGAATCTACTCGATTACTTTGAAAATATCAAGTGATAAAAATGTTCCTTGATACGAGACAAATTTTCCAATACTTCAATAAGTCATCTCATTCGGTTAATTTGGATGGAATAATCGAAACTCGAAACCGACAAAAATACAATAAAAAATTAAAAAATTCGTCTTATTCGGTTAATTTGGATAATTTAAATTTCAAATCGAATCAAAAATTAAAAATCTACATTTTTTAATCAAAACTGAACCGACTAAACCCAAACTTATAATCAAAATGACCAAAAGTCACCAGCTTGGTCAGTTAATTTGGCCGATCGATAATTTTGCTCACCCTTACTTGAGATATATATGAACCTATTTATATTTAAAAGGTGTATTTGAACATATTGACAAGGCGTATTTGAACTTTTTCATACATGTACATTTGAAGTTTTTCATTGATGAATGACATATTTGAACCTTTTTACAAACTAGTTTCGCATTACGTGCTATACACGTGGCTCGTAACGTAACTCGTAAATGAACATATTAGTAAATTTATTATAATTATATCAATTTTTTTATTTATAATTTAATATTAAATTAATTTAAATTTTTTGTAAAAGTATAATATATTCGGTTATTAAATTTTTTTCTGTAGTGAATTTATTCTTATTTTGGTTTTATAATAACCATAATTAAATAATTAACTTAATTTTATTAATAATATCTTTAAAAATAATAAGATAAAAATTTAAATAATGATATATTGACCAAATATAAAATTTTAATTTTGTTGTTCAATCAAACTAAAAGATAGGTATTCCTACTAATTTGGAGACAATTTAGTTATTTTTTACATATTAAAAATTAAATTGGAGATAATTTAGCTACCTATTCTAATTAGAATTTTAATTATAATAGTGATTAATTAAATAACTAATTAGTTAATGACTATAAAACTTTTATTTAGTAGTAAACTAAAAATGATTATTCAGTAAATTTGCCTGCCCCCCCCCCCCCCCCCATCCGTGCTTTTATATATAGTATAGATATAGATGAAGGGCATATTTGAATCTTTTCATATATGAAGTGAATATTTGAACTGCAAATTAAAATTAAGAGCATATTTGAATCACTTGTTTAAAAAGTTACGCTAGATTTCGGCTAAGTAAGAATTGACGGATTTTTAATGATGATAAAAAAAGAGCTTATTTGAGTTTTTTATTAAAAACAATAAGTGTGTTTTAGCACCTTTCCAAACATAGAGCGCTGATTTGATTCTCAAGACTAATTAAATACTATGAAAAACATCTTCGACCAAAGTTATATGAATTTATTTTGACAAATATAAAAATTTGTTAACGTAAATATTTTACTATTAAAAAAATTATAATTTTACATATTGTTTAATTACAAACTAAAATTTAAGTATATATTAGAAACAAATCTAGATACAATCAATTTTTTTTTCAAAGGTTATTCGATTCTAAATCTATGTGTGTAATTAAGAAGCTAATTTTGTTGGCAAAGTTGACACATAATAATTAGACCAGAGATGCCTTGGTTCTACTTTTTGTAATATCCTCCCATTTGATTTGGTTTGATTTTTGTTCAAGTATAAAAACTAGTAGTAAAGAATATTTGACTCAATTTCTTTTTAATTTTTCTTTTTAAAGGGGGTGTCTGATAATTATTTATTTTCTGTTTCTTCATTTTGCATCAATTCACATTAGAAAGTGGATATATTCTTTCTATTTACAGTAAAAGATAATGATTTCCACTGTTTAAAAAGGCTACGGAAGCTTTAGCATGCTTTCATTGGTTGATGTGTACGAGCTCCATCATTTATTAATGTTATAGTACCTCTTTATTACTTTATTTAAGGGTACAATTGAAACGAAAAAATATAAAATAAAATAAAATTGATCAATTTTCAATATGAAAATATGATTGCAAAAAGAGTTAAAAAGTCGGGTATTTTTAAGACATTAGACTTCAATATAATTATAAAAATTTAAAATAAATCTTAAATTATAATATTCTAAAATTAATCGTACAATATTTAATTGAAATAATGTTGTAATTAAATAATGATAAATTAAATTCTTTAACAATTTATTTTTTTAATTCAATAATTATATTTTAACTAATGTATCTTATGTTTTAGTTATTTATGAATTTATTTTGATAAAATAATTTTTTTATTTATTATTAAGGAAAATCAAGTAGTCCAATTTATCATTTTTTTAAATTTAATTAAGGAAACAAAAATAAAGTATAAGCGCTAAACAGCAAACTGTTAGGTCGTGGGTTTGATTCCTCCCACAAGCGCTCTCCCTTCCTAAATTATCAAAAAAAATGAGTGATTCTCTCTCGTGGGAGTCAAACGATCAAAAGTCCGATGGCGCGCCTCAATCCACTAAAATAAAATTATTATCAGTTATGTAGTATTTTCTAAGTGGATTAACATTAACATATAATGGTTACAAATCGAACCGAATTAAAAAATGTCCTCATTTTGGTTCGATTTCAAATTAATTTTTATAACTAAATAATCAATCGGTTTGGACTAGAAGAGCTGGTTTGATAATCAAACCGACCAATGCACATTCCTAATGCTACCTTATTGCATTTATCTCCTATTACATGCTTCTGTTTTGTAGTTCTGCAATATTACACCACAGTTCTGGAGGTAAGTGTTTCCCAAAATATCCAAAGTATCATTTTTTTCCCATTTAAGTATTAACTTTCTTTTTTGTTTTTGGTGATGGAGCTTTCAGTTTTTCATTTTATTTATCAAACTTTTATCTTTTCGAATGGGAGGTCTCCCGGCCAAAAATACTCAAGTGACTGCCATAAAATATTTATTTTTCCTAAAAACTATGTATGTATAGTTTGGCCTAAAAACTCTCTACCTAAATAGAATTATATATATGAGACAAGTTTTTAAGATAAAATTAGCAAAATATGATTGACACGTGTCAAAATCCACGGATGCATTTTGGCCGGAAAAAACTCATTTAAAGAAAGAATTAAAATTTAGAAACCTAAATGAAAAAAAAAAGTTTATTCAACAACAAAAAACGATTGCTTGACCCCTGTTTAGAATCTCGGCCTTCTGTTAAGACTTGCAGAACTCCGAGCAATCAACGAGTTATTTTACGTGCAGAAAAATTTGATTGATCCCATTATATGTTTTGCAAACAGAAGAAAAAGGAATACTAAAGCTAATTAAACTACCAACAGTTTAGTGCAAATATGTCCATGCTTTTCAGGATAATGACAAGTTATGTAGTATGAAAATGGAAACACCGATATGAAAAAATAAACTATAGAGTTTAAATGTTTTCATAAGTGTTCCGGCAAACAAAATAAATCGCAGACACGTAAGACTGGAAAAAGTTTCAGAGAAGAAGCTAACAAGATATTCATCCAGGCAGGAAAGGAGACAAAAAAGCATGATATTAGCAAGCAATATTCTTCTTTAAAGGAAGAATGAAGCTTTTCATTTGTCATAACCAAATGTAATTATCACAATTCTAATAAGTCTATGCAGCTTTAATGAAGTATAAACTGTATAGCTAATATCATAATCTTCAAATCGACATTCAGAAGTATCTACTCCTAAGGAATTGAATCAGCGATTAGAAATACAAAAAGCATATACTTAAATCAAATGCCCAAACGGAGTAGCTCCTCGTGATGGAGATTACCAGAGTCTTGCATTCTGAATCTATACGGCCTTCGTCTCTATATCGCAAATCTAACTAGGATCAGCAAGAAATCTAGACAAAGAAACAACACGAAAACTATTGCTTCTCTTGAATCTGATTTCATGAGCTAAACACAATTTGATAGATACCATAGCTTTTACAAAGATTGGTGCTTGTCAACCAAAACAGATTCAAATAGTTTAATCATTTTGAGGAGGACAAATGGTGGAAATGAAATTTCTATACCAATAATGCGTATTGAAAGCAAAAAAAAGAAATGGTAGCACTCCGTTACCAAAAAGGAGCAGAGCCAGCAAATAGGATGTCACCAGCACTCGACAACAGCTTCAGCAGCCCGTCGAGGCTTATTTTTTCGCCTGCTCCCAATATGTCTAAACCCAGTACTCATTGTTGAATTACCACCACTCAATTTGTTTCCAACACCATTTTCCTCTTTCACCGAAGCTGTGCTTTCTTTAGCATGTACTGCCCTTTTTCTTTTCAATCCATTCTCGGCAGTGGATGGACTTTTAACATCCTTACAAGCAACTGATTCTTTGGCGTCCATGCCATCTTCCATTATCTCTGCAGTTTCTTCTCCATTATCATCCATTGTCGACCTTCCTCTTTTCTTATCAACAGCAGTATTTTCTTCTTTAACACTAACATGATCTTCATGTGAAGCGATAACACTAACACTATGCTTCTTTCCTTTCCCTCTTGCTCTCCCCATTTTCTGAAGTCGGCTTGAAGCAAAATCTTTAAACAACTAAAGATTCCTGCACATATAACCAAATCAAAGCCTCAGTCAACAATGATTTTAAACTTGCACTTCTGTATCAATAAAATGGAAACTCTAACAGAAAGTGAAAAGCTAAGATTACAAGCTCACAAAACGCAACGTATCACAGTTTTTCCATTAGCATAAGAAATGACAAAATCAATACAATCTATGAGCTAAACCAAATCGAAGAACTCTAATTAACAGCACAATTCCTCAACCTTACTGGAAATAGAAGATTCAAAAACTGCTCAAAAATTGCATTGATCTCATTTCTTCTTTGAAAGGAAAAATGTACACACTCAAAAGGGTTCTGCTGTGTTTAATTAATTGAATGCTATTCTTCCTAGTTCCTAAGCTAGGTAGCATGGACACGAACTCGGGGAAACGGGGCAAACTTTCTCTATGTAAAAATGAAGTTTGGTGTCCGAAACGTCAAGTGTCTGATACGTTTCCGAAACGAGACACGTCGATTGAATGAAGTGTCCGTGCAATCATCAAAATTATAAATTTCAATTCGTTTCCATACCTTCTTCTTTGGTAGAGGAATCAAAGCTTTACAACAACTCCTTCCTGAAAATGAGAACCATAAGACATTAGAAATATTCTAGATCGTTCTAGCAATTACAACAACACAAAAATGAAGTCCATTCCATGAAATTTGATAACCAAAAATACACGCTGGCTTCACTTTTGGATGAAATCAAGTGAATACAATCACAATTCAACAATTCCATTCTAAACCTGAGAATTAAAAGATCACTTTTTGTTCCTATATTCATTTCTCATAAGCTAAACACAAATAAATCTAACAAATAAATAATACTGACCTGAAAACAAATAGCCATTGCTTGAATCTCTGTAGATAATTAACCCACTTATCAAAATCTAACCTTTTCGATCAAAAGAAAACACTCAACAAACTAATGGGATCAATGGTCTTGTAAAGGATGCAAACAGAGAGCTACAAAGACAGTGAAAAGTGAAAAAAAAGATCTAAAAATGAGAATTTAAGCAGAGCCCAGATCGGAAGTGATGTGATTAAAGCAAAAGATTGAGAGTTTAATGGAGATTGGGAGCTGTTTGATCGGAGGCCAACAGAACTGAATACAAACTAACTGCACAACAGACACAACACAAGTGAAACAAAGGAGAAGTTGCAAAAACAGCCATTTGTTTTGGAAGAAATGGACTAATGACATCTTAACTTTTCAATTTTTTCTATTTTAATATTCCAACTTATTTTCTATTCAATTTAGTGTTTACATTTGTTAATTTCGTAATGCTTTGTACCTTGGACTTCTTTTGTTATTTCTGAAAGAGTGTTTGACTTATTCTATAGGTAATGCTAAATTGATTTTTTTTTTTAATGAGAAAGAAGCTAAATTTAATCTCTTTTCTTTTTGTGGATGTGAAAAAAATTTAATGCTTAATTAAGTTACTTAAAAAGTACAAAAGTTAATTAATACGAATATAAAAGATATATACGTACCGAATATTTTACCATTAAATATTTTTGTCATTCACAAGAATATAAATATTATCAATTTATTCAAAAGAGAAGTATGAGTAATTTATTTTTCAAAAATTTCATTTTTGTTCTTTTTATAATACCAAACTAATATAAAATAAATGGATAGATATATGAGAAAATGTGATAATATAAATATAAAAAATAAAAGAACAAAATAAGAAAGAAATTGGGTTATAATAAAATGAGGGAAGGATATTTAAGTTATTTTTTGTAACAATATTATTAATTATTTCTACATGTCATAGACACTAAATCACCAAATAACCGACAAATTTAGCTACTTAAAAAATAAAATAGAAAAAGTTTAATCACCATAAATGCATTTCCCTGCAATTTTTTCAAACACTTTTTTGGCAATTAATTTGATTTTAAAATATCCAAACAAAAATAAAAATCGAATTTCTATAGAAACACACACCAACCAATATTCTTCTAATAAACAAACCGTAGTTACGATTTTAGTTTGATTTAATTTCTAATCCGGTTCGATTTTTACATATGTTAGTGCTAAGTGTACTGTGTATCTCTGTTATTATGTGACATACTCATGACAAGTTGTGTAATTAATAAAAATAACTAACAATTAAATAGCACTTAATTATAAAGAAAAAAGTCGCCAATTAATTTGCTATTTAACGAGTGATTATTTTTAT
Source organism: Mercurialis annua (assembly GCF_937616625.2). NCBI lineage: Eukaryota > Viridiplantae > Streptophyta > Magnoliopsida > Malpighiales > Euphorbiaceae > Mercurialis > Mercurialis annua. The sequence continues at coordinate 24,324,455 of NC_065573.1, read as the reverse complement.
TAATTAGCACAAGATTTTTTTTTCTAATGAATGTCACATCATATCAATTGAGGCTAGTATAATATTAGTAAACGAAAAATCTAACAGGAGTATGTTTTAGTACAATATTATAAAATCTAAAATAATTTAAAATATATTTTATGTCAGAGAGTAATTGATATGATACATGAAATTTCAGGAGTTGAATAATCATATATTTCTCGTTCACAAAAAGTAATTATGTCTTTTACAAATACTATAACAATATAAAAGTTAATTTAAGAAATTATACATCAATTAAATAAAAAGCTAAAACTATATTATTTTTTGGAGGTGGTCTTCCACTTTCTAAAACAATTCAATTTAACCTATGCTTGTCACTCGAGGAAAGAAAAGAAGCTAAATTCATTTTCAACTCAAATTGTATTAAATTAATACTGCCAAATCCGTACATAAATATAAACTTAGCATTAAGAATGAATGATAATCGTTCATCAAAAAAGAATGAATGATAATCTGCTTGCATTCTAAGAGACTATGGGGAGGAGATCAACCATCAAGATATTGTTGATACCAAAGGAGAACGTGAAGAAGAATTATTCGAGGCTACCTGTGTCTTCGCTCGTCACATGAAGCTATATGTCAAATTTCCGATGCTATCTAAAATCCGTAGCAGTTGCAAGGAAAGGCGTCCACATTGCGGAGTCTACGTGTTCACTGCGGAGGAAGGTTTTGTGTTGTGGCCCCAATGGGATGAGTTCCTTTTACAGGAAAAGCTACAGGTTTGGACGAGACGCCTGCAGAAAAAAGTGTTGGTGAGGCAAACAGAGACAACTGATGAATAAAAAATGATCAGATCTAGTAAACATCCTTCGGAAAAGCTACTGCCAAGCTCCGAAAGCATACCCAAAGGCCTACAGCAGAAGATTGCCGAAACTGAAACTCTATAGAAAGAAGCGTTTCAGCCATTCACCGAGAAGTACTCATTGTTAGGAAGAACCACCATGTTTCATATTTGTCCGATTTATAATCCTGATGTCGTAGAATGCCATATTTCATCAATTTTTTAATGCAATTATTCACACAACTAGTTATTTTTTTTGCCAGAACACAACTAGTTATTGATTATGCAGTTATCTTACAGTCAAAAGGAGCTAACAGAAACAAGCAAAAGCTTAATAAAATGGTATACTTATGAATTAGCCAAGTACAAAAGTACGGTTCAAATGTAAATTAACAGGATCTAAAGCTAGCAACAACCAATAGAAAATCACTAGTAATGAATTTGAACTATATATTTAAACCTATTAAAGAAACTGGAGAAGTGTATTAAAGTACCAAAAACTAATAGATAAAACACAATCCACAACTCAAAATTAAATAATCATTCAGTCACCGTGAGTCGAGCAGTTATACTATGAATCAAATCAATATTTTGCTGAAGATGCAGTTGAGCACAAAATCCCTGAAGCAATTCTTCTTGCCCCTTAAGAAAATAAAGCTGCATAACGTTCATCAGTCGTCTGCTTTCATGATTTGTTCGTCTTGAGAAGGTATATATAATTAAAAAAACAAGAAAATCCATTATTTTTATTTTCTAAAACAAAACCATAATGATCAATTTGCAACTAAACATCATTCTTTCAAATAATGAACCAAAAGAAGAACATCAGATGAGAATATAGTAAGATTACAGTCTTAGGATTTGGTTTAGAATAATAAATTGAGGTTGGAGCCATGAGTGCAAACTAAAGGTCTGCAATCACAGATTAAGCTGCAATGAAGTTATTCAAAAATAAACAAGTTGAATAAAATATGTGAGATTGAAGATTAAAACTATGTAATATTTCTGCAGTAATATAAGAGAACAATAACACAAATACGGTGAAATCAGGAACCTATCATAAAAACTTGATGGATGAATGACTTGTAAAATAGTCCCATGGCTACATGTTTTCAGAGGCAATGAAACAGGAACAACAGTTCTTGAATTCCTGTAGCTTGCCAAGTTAATATTGATCTCTCCCAGAATGCTAGTTCTAGCAGATCCCTGAAAGAATGACATCATTTACTAATGCAAAAACCATTTAATAAACCAATTACATAGTTTCAATAAACTAAGATCAGAAGAACCATTATATATCATAATCAAATATCACACCATGGAAACAATAAGCTTAAAGAGGCAATCCTCACTTTGTTTGGAAGCATCACGTTGAGCAATCAAAAATGACTCTGATAAAGTCTCCGTCAATTGGAAACTTCCATTTCTTCTCCCGACCTTTTGCTGCCTGTATTTTCCAATAAATTGAGGGGAAAAGAACCAATAATCAACAAATAAATAAGTTAACACACAAAACTGGAATTTCTTTCTCAAGATAATTAAAAAAAGGTGCCATACAAACCAAATTTGTTTCTTGCTAAGGCTTTGTTTGTTTAACACATGATTTTTGCTGCAGATAAAATAAACAAGCCAAAATTCCATTGTTTTTACTATACAGGTCTTTCTGTTGTAGGTCAGTAAACATCGTCTTCTATTCTAAAAATAGAAAAGAAATAAGAAAAGTCTAAAAACAAAACTAACCAAACAAAGCCTAAGATTTCAGAATTAGTTTTCAAATCGATCACGAAAACCCTGAAATGGTTTGAATCCTTCTTGCCATTTTGAGAATTCCCTCTTCAACGAATTATAAGCTTTCATTTCCTTTGAGCTGAACTCCATGTCTGCAGCATCAAATTTCATGTGAATAGGACACAGATCATCAAATAATTCTTGTCCCATACTTTCCATCTTCTTGTTGTTTTTGGGGTCTTTTGCATGCACTTTTGCTAACATGAAACCAAATTTATCATCCTTGTGAACGGATTTGCTCTCTTTGTGACCTTCTACAGAGCCCAGTTCTGCAACAGGGCGATATAAACATAAAGGCTTCGGTTTTTCTGAATCAGCCCAAATATCATCTCTGTCATCGCCAAGCGAGACAGCATCATCATCATCATGATCACGAAGCTCAATAGTAGAATCTGGCATGGCCATTACTCTGGCCACTTGCATTACTTCCTTGCATTGATTGTTGAGTTCAATTTCTGATGAGAACCTACTAAATCCCTCCTGTGAGTTTGGGCAGCCATTACGTAATTCATGAAGCGTAATCAAAATAGGAAGAGGAATAACTGGCCCAACAAGAACCTCACTGCGTGGTACTTTACTTGACCACTTACTGCTTCGGCTTGATGGCTTCCTTAAGAAAAATGGAGGTAACTGGGGTATGTCAGGTACATCTAAAAATTCTAAAGCAACCTTCTTCTGGTCCAAAAGAGCTTCAAGAAATTCATTGTAGCTGGAAAAGGCAAGTTGTAAGAGTTCCATTGGCAAGCTTGCCCACATGCTACTCATAGCCACCTCATGTACGCTTGTTGGCAAGTTGATGTTGTTAAAAACAGCATTAATGGCAGGGAAAGTTCTAAACTTACCGAACCCGCACGTATTTAATTTCTCACACAGTATTTCGTGAAATTCTATACTAAAAGATTCTTTTTGTTGAGGATCCTCGCAAGTCTTTATCAGATTTAAGTCCAAGGCTTGGAGAAGGTTACCATTAATATACGCAGAGAGGTAATCCAACTTCAAATACTTAAATATTTTAGGAAACCTGTATTTCTCATTATCCAAGGAGAAAAGCAAGTTGTCTTCATTACACAACAATGGATCTCTATGACCTTCTTCTAACTTTGTAACCAAATCCCACGATGCATAGTATCTCTGTAATTCAAGCTTCCCTGAGGACATCAATCTAATCAAAGTAAATCCACCATATTCATCAGACTCAAAAAGCAACGATGAGAGATCTTTGCTTAAAATTCCAAAGCCCAAAATTCTCTCTTTCTTCTGCTGCCAATCAATCCACTCAGGAAGTGAATCCTTTAGAAACTCTTCTCTAACAAGACAATTTCCACATCGACATTTATTACCTGACAACAAAAGATCAGAAGGGAGCTCCCATGCATAGGAAGATTTAGAAATTTCTGAAATTTCTAAAGCAATTGAACCTTTTCGAGCAGGCAGAGATGGCCCGTAGCAAAACAGACTAAACTCGCAATTCCAAAATGATCCTAAAATAATGCCAAAACCAGAATCAGTTGCCCATTCATGCTCATTGTTTATTGAGTTCGACCTTAATTCAGACAGTCTACACACATCAATATAACATGGATTATCAAGACCATGAGCCCATTGCAACACTGCCCTCAATGGCTTGCGCACATCACATAGAACTAGCATGTTGTTAGAAGCCAAAACAAAATGAAAATGATCAGAAACTGCTTTGGAAAACGCTAGGAATTCCTTCTCAGCCGGAGCATACCGACCAAACATATCAATTTTCGCCAGACTAGTCACTTTAAAGACATCATACCTCCAATCAACCAGAAAAACAGCATCCGAACGCGCAACAATCAAAATCCTAGGATGCCAACTGAACTCACATCCCAGCCACCTACAATTCCTAGACTTACCCGAACCATCCCACAATACTTTCAACATAGTACCTCTAAAATACGAGTCAGACTGATCAGACTTCAAATCAAACAAAAACAACTGACCGTTCTCCAACAACACCACACTCTCCTTACTCAAATGAGGGCTCCAACAAGCATCCACCACAGAGCAACTCTTAAAAACCTTGCCACCAACATAACTCACAACAGGCCTTTCACCACTCTTAACACAAAACCAATGCACAGAATACGTAGTAAAAACCAACAAGTACCCAATAACAGAAGCATTACCTTCAAAATCCCCATCCGGGTTCACCAAAATTCCGACAATCTTTTGGTTCAAATCTTTATCAGCAACAAAGACGCCGCCTTTCGAATCCCCGACAGCACACAAGCTCCCATCTTTGACAGAAAGTAATAGAAACCCCACTTGATCATGGTTAAGCCCAGTTGAGAAAAACACAAGGACATCATTTTGAAGTGGGATTTTAAGGAATTGAAGATGGTTATGACCCAGCAAAGTCTCAGCGATTTCGTCATGGAATTGAGGGCCGAAAACGGAGGCAATGGCGGAAGCAGTAGAGTCAGGGATAGGAGCATCATGGGCAGTTGAAGTGGCGATGAATCTTGATAAAGAAAGATTTGGAGGTGGGTTTAGAATAGGAGGAAATAACGGAGAGTTGAAAAGCTGAGTTAAAGAATTTGGATTTGGGTTGAAGAAAAGAGGACCGGCTGAATCGGAGAGAAGTAGAGGTGGGTCAAAAACAATTCCGATTGGGAATCCAGATTTCCAGTCTTCTGATAAATCCATTTTTTGGAGTTTCAATCGGATTAATTGATGATCCACATTCAAGAATAAGAAGAAGAACGGAGTGAACAAGTTTTTCAAAATTGTATTGTTCAAATTGCATTACTAGTAAACGATAGCGCTGTACAGTAAAACAAAATTGCTAGGGTACAGCAAAATCTCTTACTTCAAATGGGTGATTAAAAATAAAAAATATTTTTTTATTTTATATATAATTTATTTAGTATTATATATTAATAAAATATTTTAAAAACTAAAATTTATTCTCATTTATAAAATTTAAAAATGTACTTTTGGTTCACACCAAATCAAAGAAAAACAATTTATTTTTTGAAAATCGAACCAAAATAGTAAGAATTTAATATTTTTCTAATTGAGTTGAGTCAGGTTTTTTAGTTCAATTTAATGATTTTGGCTTGGTTTTTATTGGAACTTAATTAAAAAAATTAATGTCTTGAACTGAATCGAACCGAATTGAATTTGTTTTCTTAAACATCAAATTTAACTGAATCAAAATGCTTTTTTTTTAAAAAAATTAGCCAAATTGAAATTTTAAGGATGTAAATTTTATAAATTAATCATATTAGACTCGTTGATTCGATTCGATCTATTATTTTTATTTGATTTATTATAGAATTTAAATAAAAAAATTATTTTCAAAACCAAACTGAACTAAAAATACGATTTTTTTATAATTTGATTATTTTAGATTGGTTTATATTAGGAGTTTATCTAAAAATAATTAGGTCCAAAACCGAATTGAAATTAAGTTTTTATAATATCAAATTAAACTTATTTATATTTTCAGAACAAATAGAATCGAACCAAATTTTTCTCTTGATGTTGATTTGAACCAAAGCTCAAGAATTTCGCTCAAATTATTGCTTATGAGTCTGTAGATTCTGTTACAAACTTACAATACCCCTTGTATACTTTTTTTTTTGATAAATACCCCTTGTATACTTGTTCCTCTGTAATTAATAATTTTAGTCTTATAATTTTCTATATTTCCTGCTAATGTTTTGACTGAAACAAGACTAGTTAATACCATCTGCATAAGATCAACTCAACATAAATTTCATATTCAGAACGATGAGGATGCAGGACATTATTTTTGATAGTGTTTGTAAGGCGGTGATGTTTTATAAGTCGACTCATCCGGCTTTTTCTTATTCTTATATGGATGTTTTTAGAAGTTTGTATTTCTTTTTCCATTTTTTTATTAGTTTTTTTGCCATTCACATTTTGTGGTTGAGCTAATACACATACCATTTATCAAAAAAAAAAAAATCAACATAAACCTTAGATGCATTTCGTCAAAAACTCTTAATGGTCAAATCAAAAATTTAAAAACTAACTAAGATGAAATTACAAGTAGCTAGGTTGAACAAAAAATAAATTGCTGAAACACAAAATAGGTATATATGCAAAAAATGTACTTTTCTTGCATTTGCTACTTAACAGTTATAAAATCTACAAAATCAGATCATTCTACTAGTTCTTCCACTGTCACTACATAGAACTAAAAGAAGAACAATTACAACTAATAAATGGAAATCAGATACAAATCTACTGAATTTTTTGGCTCATGATTTATTGCAGTTTGGGTATAATTTTCTTTCTCGGATGACTTGGTTCTCACGCTTTCTATCGTCACTGGCCATCTCTTGTGCGTTCATATTAGCCAATTCTTCTGGTTTGATTGTTCCGAGAAGAAGTTTTCTTCTAAAATCTGGATTCTTAGGATCTTTAACGTTGAATATCAGCGATCGGTACTTGGGGCGGCATGCCGTGTTGGACAATCCCCATTTGACAAACAGTAGAGATTCAATAGAAGAGGCAATCAGCCCTGGATTGCACCTTTTTAGTTCAGTCCTGAATTCTTCATCCTGAGCTTCTTGAAACACCATTGATAAACCTTGAAGAATCTGTTCTTTTATGTTATCCCTCAAGAATCCGTTGTGTGGCTTCTTGTCTTCAAGAATCTCTGGTCTGGGTATCAATTTCTTACGGTCTTTACTTTGATCAGGCATGGCAACGTGAATATGACTCGATCTCTTGGGTTTCTGAATCTGTCGTTTAGGCATCAATTTCGTTGGGGTTTTCAAGTGATGAGACATGCCAAGATTCTCTTGTCTCTTGGGTTTAAGCAGTGGTTTCTGAGTCTCTGGTTTGGGTACGAATGTCTTAGGATTTTCAATGGCTATGTCAGGATTCTGTTTGGGTTTGGGTATGGATTTCTGAAGAGGCATGGAAATTTCAGAGTTGTCTTGTATCTTAGGAATCTGAGGGAACTTGATGATGAACTTAAACCGCTTTCCGTCGATGTTAACGTACTTGTGAGGGTTTATAACTTGAAGGTGATCAGCCATGGCAACCGACATGTTTGATCTTCTTCTTGTGGTTTAGGGTGTTAGGTCAGAGTTTGGACACAGTAGAGGATGAAACAAAATTTAAGAAAGAAGAAGAAAGCAAGTGAAGAAACTAAAACAGAATGTGAAACTTATATAGGACTGAAACAAACCCTACTTCCTCTTTGAGAACAAGAGAACCTGAATCTAATGAGGAGATCTAAACCAATCAGGAATCTTAAAAACCAAGTGGCGGAGGAAGATAGAATTTCTAGTAACTTGGAAGAGTTTGAGAAGGGTTAGAGTAGGGATATTTCAAAATTCCTCATAGTACACGTTTATATTCAACTATATAAATTATAAATTATGAAAAAATTATACTATATATTCTCCTCAAATAAAATAGATTAGTAATTACCTTTATTTAATTTTGCTTTATTTTAAACAGGCTAAAACATAAGTAAACTTACGAAGTATACCATATTTTGCAATTTTAATATGGATTTTTAACTATGGTAAAATCATTTAAATATCCTTAATAAAACTAGCAACAATCTGATATTAGACAATTAAAATTTAAATTATTAAACTGATTCTAATAAACAAATTTTAATATTAATGAGTTGTTTTTCTAATTTTATTTCATCCTTCATATTCTAACTTGAAATCTCAAAAACAGTTCCCTTTAGATATTATCTTTGAACATAAAAACGTGTTAAAGGATTAAGTACTATACTGTCTAATTAAGAAGCTCGAATTCCATATTCTTTGCCAAGTATAGTCATCTTGGATATAATTTTAGAAAGATCACAATCTATTTTAATTAATCAAAATAAGCCTATTTGATTCTGCTAGCATGCATTAAATTAACTTTTTATCATATGATAAGAAGTATTTGTTATAAAAAATAATAAAATAATAAAATTATAATTAAATAATAAATAACTATTGAAATTAACATGTATTATATTTATCAATGTCAAATTTAACACAAGTTATACATATAAATTTAACATTAACACCCCACGAGGATGCTCTAGTATCAATCCAATATGAATTTATTTTATAAATTTGCATATTATACTTAGTTATGTATAGAGCTTTTTTTTGAACTACTGATTATATGCATTTTCATTACCATAAATGCGTATATCATCGATTGATTAAATCAGAAAAATTCAATGAATTAATTTACTTTTTCCCCTTATTTAATCAAAGATAATTAAAACAGTACTATGTTTCTTGTTACACAAGTACTAAATATGTTTCTTTGTTTAAACTTCTTGATATGTAAGCCAAAGAGGATTCTTGAGAAATCCAAACGAGACGCCAAATTTTCCATGCTGTTGCCTAGAGGTACTAAATATCCCTTAGTCGTGTAATTTTTATAGTTCTATTTTTATATAGAGCCAGTATATTTTTATGTATAATGCACACATTGATATAACATTGTTTTCCACTTCTGTTTTCAAAAGATTAAAATCGAAGTTCTTTTAAGACTGAGTGTTAAGACTTAAGAGCTTGAGAAAAATTAAGATGGTTCTTGTCTCATGAGAGCAAAACAATTTCAATTATTTATAAAGATCCAATATATCGTAGAATGTTAGCATAATCAACAAATACATTTCATGATATAATAAAACCACACCTTGTACTACATGACAAGTATTTATCTACGCTGTATGAAAACTTTTAGAATTCTATATTTGTTGATGTTTCAGTTTTGTTTTTCATTTTCATGATTACAATATATTTCCGTAAAAATATATTTCCACAGTGTCCCGTTTAAGTGGTTTCTGTTTGAATATTTTTGTTTCAGTCAAAACACCTCATTGGTAGGTCCATGGAAAATTCATGAACCGGGACTAGATAAGAATTTTCCGTCAGTCAATACCACATAAGAATCTACCGTGAATCACGAACAAGTCAATCTTACATAGATGGTCGAGCAAGCGGCCTACCCTGGTTATAGGCTCGAAACAGAGCTGATTTAGATGAAAACTTAGGTAAAATGCAGTAGATTCCCATTCTTCAAGAAAGTCATTGTATTCATAAGAATTCATACAGCGGAGTACATTGCAACTTTGTAAGTTTACTTAGTGGAGATTATCTTTGGCAAACCAGATTATGAGTTGCTATGGAGTGTTTGGTAGATTGAAGATTTCTATTGGAGTTGCTCAATGATTATCATAAATGTCAAGTCAACAAAATATTTTCTGTATGCTGATTTTGAACCAAAGCTCAAGAATTTTGCTAAATTATTGCTTCAGAATCTGCAGACTATTACAATGCCCCATGTATACTTGTTCCCTTTGTTAATAATTTTAGTCCGACATTTTGCTATTCTTCCTACTGATCATTAATTTGGCTAAACAAGATTATTGCATTAAATCAATTCAACATAAGCTTCAAGATGCATATTTCATCAATAACTCGTATAGTGCTCGAATCAAAAAATTTAAAACTAACTAATGTGAGGTTGAACGGAAACTAAAATGCTGAAACGCATAATTGGTAAATGAAAAAAAATCTACTTTTCATTGATTGAGCTACTTGACAGTAATAAAATTTTAAAAATCAGATTACTTGTTCATCCACTGTCACTACATAAAACTAAAGAATAACAATTGCAACTAATGATTGGAATTTAGAACTAATTATCTACTCCTAATTGAATTTCTTGCTCAGGATCTGCAGTTTGGGAATTTCCTTGCTAGGATGACTTGGTTCTCACGCTTTCTCTCATCACTGGCCATCTCTTGTGCGTTCATATTAGCCACTTCTTCTGGTTTGATTTGTCCGAGTAGAAGTTTTCTCCTAAAATCAGGGTTCTTAGGATCCTTAATGTTAAATATCAGCGAGCGGTACTTGGGGCGGCATGCTGTGTCAGATAATCCCCATTTGAAAAACAGCAGAGATTCAAGAGAAGATGTAATCAGCCCAGGATTGCACCTTTTTAGTTCAGTCCTGATTTCTTCATCCTGAACTTCCTGAAACACCATTGATAAACCTTGAAGAATCTGTTCCTTTATGTTGTCCCTCAAGGATACGCTGTGTGGCTTCTTGTCTTCAAGAATCTCTGGTCTGGGTATCAATTTCTTAGGGTTTTTACTTTGATCAGGCATGGTAACGTGAAGATGATTGCCTTCTTTCTTGGGTTTCTGAATCTGTCGTTTAGGCATCAATTTGGTTGGGGTTTTAACGTGATGAGACATGCAAAGATTCTCTTGTCTCTTGGGTTTTGGCAGCGGTTTCTGCGTCTCTGGTTTGGGTACGAACGTTTTAGGGTTTTCAATGGTTATGTCAGGATTCTGTTTGGGTTTGGGTATGGATTTGTGATGAGGCATAGCAATTTCAGAGTCGTCTTGTTTGTTAGGAATCTGAGGGAACTTGATGATGAACTTGAAGCGCTTGCCGTCGATGTTAACGTACTTGTGAGGGTTTATAACGTGAAGATGATCAGCCATGGCAACTGACATGTTTGTTCAGAGTTTGGAGAGAGTAGTGGATCCAAGAAAGAAAGAGTAAAGCCAGTGAAGAAACTAAAACTGAACGTGAGATTTATATAGGACTCGAAAATTTCCTGAATCGATCAAGAGGTCTAAACCAATCAGGAATCTTAAAACCACGTGAAGATAGAGTTCGTAGCAACTTGGAAGGAGAAATTCTTGAATAGGAATCTTTCAAAAATCCTCGTATTACATTTTTAAATTCAACTGTATATGCACTTTACATTCTTCTCAAATAATTGATTTTGCTTTATTTGAAAAAAAAGACTAAAATCCTAGTAAAATTATGAATTATATCATATTTTGTGATTTTAATATCGATTTATAACTATTGTAATTCGAGACTCAATTTTTCTTACAATCTCAAATCGAAAATTTAAAATTCGATCGTGGAACTCCAAAATTCAAATATGCAAGACATGAGATGGGTTCTAACGTTGATATCAGCAATAATTCATCGAACTTTCAATCGATACTATAAATTGAAAAAGTTGAAAGTTCATGATGTTAGCTTTAATATTAATATGAATAAAATTTTCATGCAATAGCTATTGTAGGAGTTTCCTGCAATATAAATGTAGAAGCTGCCACGTTACTATATCTTTTTTAATTAAATGGTTAAATAACTAGTATTTGATTTTATGGTTAATTAACCATTTGATTCTAATTTATTAACCAACTTAATTCAGGTACATAACTGATTAATTGATCAAATTTTCATACATCTTCAAAATTATAGCCACATCTCCTTATAATTTAACAATGTTTGGTGTTTACAGCGATAATATTATAAATTCAATATACATATACGTGATTAGAAATAAATTAATTAAGCGGACACTTTCATTCCGAATTAAAGAATTCGGAATGAGTCCAATCTCCCTAATTAGAATTCGATTTAAATTGTCGAATAATTTTACACTTGAACATAATTTAATAAAAAAAATGTTAAATATGTTTAAAAAACAATGAAATAAGATTTAATTTGATTTTAAATTCATTCAATCCTAACTTTTTGGAATCTGCAATTGCATCCTATAAAAACATAAAATTATAATTATAAATATAAACTAAATAAACTAAATAATTTAATTTTGTAAAGGATCAATTATCTGAAAAAGGTTGAGTATATGAGAATTGATTTTTTTTTTTGAATTATTGAATATATGTGATTTTTATAGGTGATTTGTAAATTAGTGTGTTTTAATAGTATTCAAAATCATAAATCTTAATAATTCTAAAAGAAATCATATATCCTAATAATAGTTGGATTTGTACCAATAAAGAAAACAAATGGCACCAATACGTAAAAATGAAATTTGGTTAACTAACTTGTTAGTGCCTCAGTGCACGGACTAAACAAGTCAATTAGCAAAAATTGAATGATTAGTTAACTAATTTACAGATGATAAAAGATATATCAATTAACCAGTTCAACACCTGAACTGAACTGGTTATTATATTAGGATCAAATGGTTAATTAACAATTTAATCAAAGAAAAAGTAGTAACGGGTCAATTTAATTAGAATCAAATGGTAAATTAATAATTTGATCAAAGAAAAAGTAATAACGTGGCAGCTTCTACACTCTTGTTGCAGGAAACTCCTACAATAGTTATTGCAGGAAAATTTTGTTCAATTAATATAACATCTTAACATCAGTAAAATCTCAATAACAAAAAATTTGTGATCGGAAAATTAAATTAAATTACAAAAAAAAAATCATATTCTTTGTAAAGTTTAGCCATTTTGGATATAATTTTAGAAAGATTTCAATCTATGTTAATTGATCAAATTAAACCTATTCAATTCTACAATATTAGACTGTAGACCCAAATTCTAAAATAGTTTAAGAATCAGAAAGCATCAAAATCTGCTTCTAACTTTTACAGGTACAAACTACAAATAATTGGCAAGCTTTGCTCGGATTGTTGAAAATATTGAAAGAAGCATGGAGATGGTAATTGATCCTGCTTTCGAGAATCAATATATTTTTTTTTGTTTTGATAATTAAACTTTCATTTTGATATTTTTCGGCCAAAAATGCTCATCTTCCTTAAATACTTCTGAGAAAAATTAAAATGGCTCTTATCATAATAATATCATATTAACGTAATAAATTATCAACAAATAAATTTCACGATGTAATAAAACCACACCTTGTACTACATGGCAAGTATCTACCTACAATCAAAAATTTGAATACTAACTATGAAATAACAAGTAGGTTGAACAGATTCTAAAATAGGTATATATAAAAAAAAAAATCATTCATTTAGCTACTTAATTAACAGTAATGAACTGTAAAAAGTCAGATTCTATTTCTTCATCTACCATTACTACATATAGCTAAAGAAGAACAATTACAATAATGATTGGAAATTTTTTTTTTGAGAGAAATAATGATTGGAAATTAGAAACTAATCTACTATTTGAATTTTTCATCACAGCAAATTGACTCATTATTTATTGAAGTTGGTGTATAACTTTCTTTCTCGGATGACTTGGTTCTCACGCTTTCTATCATCACTCGCCATCTCTTGCGGACTCATATCCGCCAGTTCTTCTGGTTTAATTGTACCCAGAAGAATTTTTCTCCTAAAATCAGGGTTCTTGGGATCCTTAAGATTGAACAGCAGCGACCGGTACTTGGCGCGGCAGCCTGTGTTGGATAATCCCCATTTAACAAACAATAGAGACTCAATAGAAGATGCAACTAGCCCTGGATTGCACCTTTTTAGTTCCCTCCTAATTTTCTCATCCTCAACCTGTTCAAACACCATTGATAAACCTTGAAGAATCTGTTCCTTTATGTTGTCCCTCAGGTGCGGCTTATTGTCTTTAAGATGTTGTTCTAGTTACACAACAAGAAACCTAATGATGCTAAACTATCAACAAATCTATCAGGTTTCATTCAATTTCAAGCTTCCCCAGCTCTTCCCGAAGCTATCAACAACTACATTTCAATGTAATAAAACCACACCTTGTCCTACATGACAGCCCAAGATTAAAGAATTCACAAGCTCACATAACAGTAAAGATCATATCATGAATCACGAACACACCAATTTTACGCAGATGATCAGAGGAAGCCGCCTACTCAAATTATAGGATCGAAAGAAATTTACATTTTCATTTGCCAGAGCTGGTGTAGGGGAAAGCTTAGGTAGAAGTGCAGTACATTCCCATTCTTCAACGATGATGCTGGTGCTATACTCGTCGAATGAACTCGGAACACTTACCCTCGTTAGAGCACAAAAGCTGATTACATCCAAATCATGACAAATATTGTTGAAGTTACTTCTTCAATACCAGCTTCTGCATAGACACAATAATTTATGCTAAAAGCTGACAACAGATATGAAACAATATAAAGAGCTAAATCAAAGCTCAACAGTACCTGGTTGCAATCTTCTTTGCTTTGAATTTCTATTTTCTGCTAGCTAACTGTAGCAAAATTGATTTCAGCATAAAATGTACAAATCAATATACCAAAGATCTTCACATCTTCGTCAGAAAGGCTGAAATGATAAATGCAAAATAATTATACAACGTGGCTCTGTTCAGAATCAAATTTTTTCTTCAAATCCTGCCAAAATTCGGGACCTCCAGGGTGAAGTTGTACATATCTCTTTAAAAATACTTTATCGGAGCATCCAATTACAGTGCTCAAGGAAAGCATGGGGTCTACTTTTCCTTGATCTTTCAGCCAATTGTACATTGCCAACCTAAGCTTGATAGTTGGTATTGTATAGCAAAGAAATGCAGGAAATGTGATTAATGACACTATGGGATAACCTAATTCATTCACAAGAAAACTAATTTTCATATTGATAACATCCTTTGTCTGGTTAAGAATTTGAGGGGATGTCCTGACCATTTCACAAACAACCTTTTTATTCAAACCAGCTAGCGTAATGCAATCAAATCTCTCTTGTAGCTCTGTTCCTCTCCCTCGGAAACCCTTGAGTGCTTTTTCCATTTCACTCGAGTTCTCTAGAAATCCTAAGTCTAACAAGAACTTATTCTTCAGCATTCGAGATCTTAGCCTCTCCCCTGACTTTGGTAGAGGCCGAACTTTAGATCCCTTTGCCCAATTCTTCATTTCTTGTGGGTTTTCAAGAATTGTATCACAAAGTCGCTTCTTCCCAACATTCAAAATAGAAAGCAAGCTGTTAGTTTTCTTCAATGCCAATGAACCCAGCATTAGTGGGTGAGAACGGATGATATTTCCGATCTCTAGAATCTCCATCTCAATCTCAGTTAGGAAAAGATAACATTGCCTCATATTCAAAAGAAATTTCCCAACTTGCATTTGTGGAAACTGCAGGAACATGGAACATATCTCATTCATCGAAAATCCAAATTTAACTAGAAACACAATTAACGATAATGTCCTATCCCCGGAATCCTCAAAAAGAACTCCTGGACTTTGACTTAATAATCCACCTAACAATTCACTGTAACCATTTTTGCATAATAAGTTTAGTAGAGCATGCACATGGCTCCAGTTATAAGAACACTCCTCCGAGATATGCTCCTCAATCCGGTAACATTCAATTCCCCCTTTCCTCAATATATCTATCGACTTAATAAAATCAATATTAGCATCCCCAATCACAAGACTGGGGCAACAAACAATCATTTTACTCATAAAAGACCGATCAAGCCCCAATTCTTCATAAGCTTGAAGTTTTGTTGCCAAGACCCCATGGGCATACCTAAAAACTTCCCCTGCTTTTTTGTAAATCCCACCTATCTTAATTCTCGGAATTCCATAGTTACACAAAACATTAAAATTCTCCAGCAGCAGCTCATCATCACTCAAAAACATCAAATTACGCGGAAGAAAATGCCTGTACTGACTAGGTCTGAACCCCAAACTCTCAAAGAAAGGCTCAAATTCATTAATGGGGTGATAACGCAAAAAACGAGTAACCGACCCCCCAACACCTCCATCCAAATGAACCTTCTGCAACAACTTTTCAACAAAAACGGGCGAGTTTTTACTCAAATATTCTGCATCAGTAATGTGCAAGCTTCTAGTGGAATGCAAGTAATCTACAAGAGCAGCCTGAGCTTCTGTTGTAGCAGCAACAGAAAATTTGCTATTGAACTGCTCATCATCTATTGAAGTGTTATCTACATTGCCATTATCACAAACTTTTTTTGTCCTATAGAATCTAGGGTTATTTGCAGTACAGAAAAATGGGATTTTGTAACAATCAACAAAATTTGAAGAAACCCATTTGAGAATAGGAAGTAATCGTACTTTGTGTAAATGGGTCATATCTAGTTAATGAAAAATTAAATAAATTGAAAGAAATTTTATTTCTTGATTAAATTTAAAACAGAGGCCAAGATAAAAGCTTAGATAGAGAACAAATATTTGGAAATGAAAGGATTCAATTAGGGTTTCTTACCATAGATTGTCAGTGGGTTAGGTAGATTTAGTGTCAGCTGAAAGAGACTGAAATTTGAGTTGCATAGGATGTTTTTTTGTCTGCTCAAGAGTGTTCGTCACTTGAAAGAACTCAAGTTGCTGGTGCAGTTTGTACAACTTTCTGGTTTGCAGAACCAAATTTTAAATGACATAGGTCTAGTTTATAAGGTTGTTTTGATCTTTTAAAATTGAGAAACGGGTCATTTATGCCCTAAGGTTTGACTCTAGATCAAATAACGAAAAAATTTAAATATGCTCCTGAAGTCTTAAAAAGTGAATAACCATGTCCTCTGATTACCCCAAATGTCTCATTTATGCATCAAATTTAGGGTTTGATTGTTCACTTTTTAAGACGTTGGGGGCATAACTGAACATTTCCAAATGTTGAGGATTTATTAGATTCTATAGTCAAATTTTAGGGACATAAATGATCTTTTTTCCTTTAAAATTTATTTGATGAAAATATTTAAAGTTTCTCTTCTGGTAATATTCAACAACATAGATTCATTCTGTCCCCTCAATTTGGTACGAATTATTAATTAAACATAATTTTTCAACATTAGATAAAAACACTTTAATTAATTTAGCTCATTTACCCTTTTAGCTGAGGCAGAGTAATTGGAGCTAAGGTGGCGGCAAATTATTAGACCATTTAGAGTTAAAGTCAAAACGCCTCGTTTAAGGGTGTTTTCGTCCAAAACGCCTCGTTTAAGGGTGTTTTCGTCCAAAACGCCTATTTTAAAAGTGTTTTTGTTCATCAAAACGCCTCGTTTAAGGATGCTTTCGTCCAAAACGCCTATTTTAAAAGTGTTTTTTTTTTCAAAACCACGAAATACGCATTATTTAATCTTTTGTTCTAAGTTGAAGGGGCAAAATGAGCATTTATTGTAAAATAATTATTGAAGAATAAAACATAACAAGAAACTTTGCATCTAGTATAAAATTTTAATTTGTGTTTGCAAAAAAATAATTATCAAGTGGTATTAGATTAATTTATAACTATCTTTAATTGTTTAATTTGATAAACTTTGAATTACATCATTTATCTGTTTTCTTTACTCACCTGGAAATTATACTTCTTTTTCCTCCTTAGAAAAGGTTTCTAGTTCCCATTCAAATAAAATTAAAAGTATATACAAGAAACCGAATATGTTAATATACAAGAAACCGAATATGTTTAACATTGTAATTTATAGTCACAATGATAATTCATACTAATTTAACCTAAATCAGGAGAATGAAATCCTCTAAAAGTTGCGGCAAAAGAAAATCCTCTAAAAGTAGTAAATGAAAAGAAGGATATTACAGAAAGCAACCATCAGTTAGTACATAGAAGTCATGCCATTGGTGGTTTGTTCAGTAAATCTTTGCTAAATTTGCTAGCTTTCTAATGCTTGTCAAACAGTACATAATTAAATGAGTATTTAAGGAAGTGTTCCAGGCTTCTATACAGGATTGAAGCAAGGGGATTTCACCAAAATGTCCTAGCTCCTCGGAGTCCTGTCATTCTCAAAGCCCGACGGACCACTGTGTCAAAAACAAGAGGCGGAGTGGCATCCAAGCATGAACATTGGATGAGGTGCACTAGCAAGTGACTTGGCAGCTCAAGCTACCGAGAATAGAGCAAACTCCACATCACAAAACCAGGTACAGAAA